>NW_028243666.1:0-212330 GCF_964263255.1 Lissotriton vulgaris
TTACCAGTTTGAGACTTCACTTTTATTCCTGTGTGTATGTCTTTCTTTGTTTTGCAAAGTCAATATAAATAAAAACTTTAATCACCTAATCACAAAAACAAGCCCATCAGCAGAACTGTCTTCACTTATTTGCTCATTGATTTGAAGGTGCCGCAGTCTGCATTCCTCAGGTTCATAAGTTCACAAGAACATGCTCCTCTATCCTCCTCCTCCAGACTCCTATTTCCCTCAAAGCAGAGGGCTGGATTATGCCCAATGAAGAAAGACTCTGCACTTGTGGGGGTGTTCTACTTCTGTGCGGGGGAGTTGGTGGGTCTTGGGGCATTGCTGGGAAGGTCTAATACCGGATAAAAGTGGTTTGGACAAAATCAGACTTGAAAACGTTTTGGGCTTTTTGCTCACTATCATGTTTTCGGGGGCCTGTTTGGGGGGCTTCCTGGTGTTTGTGGGTGGGTTTCGGGGTCTGGGAGCACTGCTGGCACAGTCTAATGTTGATTGCATTTGTTTTCTAGGACATCCAAGGTGGAAAAGTGGAGTCATGACCTAGCTGCACAGCGCGTTTGGACAGAAGGCTGAAAAATATGTAAGTATGAGATTTTCCATTTTTGCTTTTTGCCTGTTTGGGGGTGTTGTGCTTTTTTGCGGGTGGGTTGGCGGGTCTTGGGGCATTGCTGGGAAGGACTAATACCGGATAAAAGTGGTTTTGACAAATTCCATGAGGAAAAAGTTTTAGCTTTTTCTGACATTTCGCTCAATATAGCGTTTTTGGGGGCCTGTTTGGGGGGCTTCCTGGTGTTTGTGGGTGTTTGTGGGTGGGTTTCGGGGTCTGGGAGCACTGCTGGGTATGGATACTTTTGATTACAAGAGGTTTGAAGAAAATCCATGGTGACAGAGGGGAGTTAGGGCCTAGCTGCAGAGCGTGCGCGGAGTGATTTTGGAAATTGCCCTGAAATGAATGTCCCCATTTTTGTACTTTTGCTTTTTGGCTGTTTGGGGGTCTTCTACTTGTTTTCGCCTGGGTTGACGGCTCTGGGGCCATTGCTGGGAAGGTCTAATACAGGATAAAACTGGTTTGGACAAAATCGGAGGTGAATTTTTTTTTGCGTTTTTGCTGACTTGCTTGTCTTTGAGGTGCTCTTTGGGGGGGTTCCGGGTGTTTGTGGGTGGGTTTTGGGGTCTGGGAGCACTGCTGGCACAGTCTAATTTTGATTGCATTTGTTTTTCAGGAAATCCATGGTGGAAAATGGGAGTTATGGCCTAGCTGCACAGCGCGTTTGGACAGAATTGAAAGAAGGCCGAAAAATGTTGTAAGTATGAGATTTTCCATTTTTGTTTTTTGGCTGTTTGGGGGTTTTGTGCTTTTTTGCGGGTGGGTTGGTGGGTCTTGGGGCATTTCTGGGAAGGTCTAATACCAGATAAAAGTGGTTTTGACAAAATCCATGCTGAAAAGCCTTTTGTCATTTTTTGTAACTTAGGGTTCATTAGGGTTAGCACTAGCAGCAGTATTCCATGTGTTTGGGGGTGTTCTAGATTTTTGCAACTGGGTTCTGGGGTCTTACAGCACTCGTGGGAATGTGTAATCTTGGTTGCAAGTGGTTTGAAGAAAATCCATGGTGGGAAAGGGGGGATTTGGCCTAGTTAAGGAAAGCGTTTGCCACTATTCTTAACTTAGGGCTTGGGCGGGGGTTATAGATTTTTACGACTGGGTGGGGTCTTGGAAAACTTGTTGTAATGTCTAATTTTGATTGCAAGCCGTTTGAACATAAACCATGGTGGGAAAGGGGGGTTTTGGGCATACTGTCTGAGTGCGTTTTGACACGATTTGAAATTAGGCCTCTGTGAGGTAGCAGCAGTATTCTGCACGTTTTTGGCAGGGTAATGTGGGGTGTTCTAGATTTTGGGGATTGTCATCTCTGAAAGTGACAGTATAATTTTTGCACTACACAGCGTGCCTTACATATTTTATTCTCCGAGGTGTCTTTAACACTTACTGTTGTATTTTTCCATCATCAAATACAGGCAGGCTTTTACCCTGTGCCATCAGGCTTACAATTAGCGATCCGCAAATCCGAATCAGGCAGGCAGTGGACAGTGTGTCTGGTCACCAAGATTGATCGACGCAGCATCCAATGGAATGAAGGAGTACCGCGAATAAGAGGAATGGCTGGATGCATCGACTTCACAAATTCAACGGGACAACTACAAAAAACAGTAACAGTATCCAAAATTCTCCTTATCTTTTAAATGATATTGTTGTGAACTTTAACTTACTTCTACGAGTGTGACTCTGTGCGTTTGTTTGATCTCTGCTTCAAATTCATCCCTCCTGCCAGCAATTAGATACATTTTGGCTATGTTTAACACTAATTTAATGTTCTAAGTGTTTCTTCTCTCTGAGAGGCAAGTGAAATTACGTAATGACTGCATCCCTGTACTGTCAACTAGTTTCTTCGTAGTTACTAGTAAGTTGCAGTAAGTAGTAGTACTACTTTTCAGTAACCTAACCATCCATTTACTACTTATGGCATGCAGTAGTACACTTTCTTTATGTCCCTTTCAAGATTTATCAATATCTTCTAATACAAAGATTTGTTTCTCTTCATTTGTTGTTTGACTGTCCATGCTGTGTTTTTTTTCCTCTCTACCAAACTTTCCCAAAAACCCCCATTCCCATCCAATTTTCAAACCCTAACCCTCTTCCCCCGGGCTGTGTTGTATTTCATTGAGGTGTGACTGATAACAACAATAAATTCCACACACTTGCTGGGGAGGATAAGGTCAAAGCAACCAGAAGGTCATGTGCGCCATCATGGATTGATAAGAACATCCTCCTCCTACACGACGTTAACTACAATGAAATGATTAATGCTTACCTTACGTTGGCACTGCTTAGGCTAGGGCACTGTTCTGTACCGTACTATCTATTGTACTGTTTCTAATGCTATGCTCAGGCCACTCAGTGTTTAATTTCCTCTTATTTTTTCATATGGTGATACTGCCAGTGTGTACCACTACTGCTACCAGCACAACAATGATATTGCATCCATCGAGGATTCAAGTCAACAACCAAACTTATTCACCAACCGTGATTCGCAAATCACAGGTAAGATAAGCATATTGGGGAGGTAGTAGAATAATGGGCTAGGACTAAGTTTGGAGGAGAGCAGAGACTAACAGTACTACTAGTAAAGTACAGTTGTAGGGCTACTGAATTGACTAACTCGGTTACTTGCATTTTGGTACATTTCAGGACAAGATGTTTCATTCATGCTGGTAATTTTGAAAAACCAAACGTCCATTAACCACCGCCAACCCACACACAAAATAATATGAGCGTGTATACTGTGTTTTTGAATAAAAAATATAATTATTAAGAAATATAAATTATGGATGTTGTTGTCGTCACAAAAATGGAATTACCCCAACTCACCCCCCTCCCAAACCAAACCAATGTCTAAAAATCAAAAAGTACCCTTTCCCAAAAAACCAATTCCCACCCCCCAACAGTCTTTAAAAAAGGGACAAGGGACAGTCACTTCCTCCGGTGGCGTTTGGACAGCTGGTGCTGCACGTCCCGCAGATCTTTGCGGAGGTCCCGGAGCTGGCGCTGATGTTTTTCGGCCAACCGCTCCAGGTAGTCCACTCGCTTTCGGAGGTGGCGCTGGTGTACCATCCAGGCTCTGGGGGGGGGGCAGCTGTTGTTTTTGCTGCTGTGCGGCGGCGGTGGGAGGCTGTCGGGCCACGGCTCCGTTTGGCTGGAGGCTTGTGGCTTGTGGACCCGGGGGCAGTGAAGGAGGATATACTGGAGGTTGTTGTAGTTTCCTCCTCATGCTCCCGAGCCCACAACCGTCGATACTCGACACAAATAGCCTCCAGCTTACGGGCCCTGGCCAGGACAGCCATCTCCTTGTGGGTGAGCTTTTTGGGAGTAGCATCTAT
Source organism: Lissotriton vulgaris (assembly GCF_964263255.1). Lineage (NCBI taxonomy): Eukaryota > Metazoa > Chordata > Amphibia > Caudata > Salamandridae > Lissotriton > Lissotriton vulgaris. Next base: position 3,940 of record NW_028243666.1, read on the forward strand.
GAAAAAAGAAAGAAAAATACTGTAGCCAATACTCTTTAACATAAAGTCAAAATAATTCAACAGAAAGTTGACACTCAGTAACACCAGCATCAGTAACACCAGCAAGTAGCAAACACAGTATAACATTTTGAAGATAACGGACCAGGTTTTTTTTTGATTGTCGATCCGCAACTGGCGCCTCCCGTATGTGACGTTATTTATAATTTCTAACCACTATTTTGAGGGTGCCCCAGGTAGGAGGAAGAACCTAAACCTCCAATTAGGACCAAGATCCAAATATAATTGATACAGCAGGTATCTGTGCACATGTCGCCTTTTACAGAGTAAATGCTGTTGGTAATCAAACAACACAACCAATAGACAAACAATGTGGAAGTAGTCTTGATAGAAGTTTTTTTTCAATTCAGATTTTATCTACCACGCCCAGCCAGCATGTGTTTCATCAGGGCCCCCGCGGGCAGCGGTTCCAAAGCTATTGCCACAATGGCTAGGTGCTCTCAGCCGGTTCTAATTCCGACCCGGCTACCGGGTACCGGGTACTGTCGAGGTTCTCGCTGATGAAACACGTGTTGGCTGGGCGTGGTGGATAAAATCAGAATTGAAGAAAAACTTCTATCAATACTACTTCCACATTGTTTGTCTATTGGTTGTGTTTTTTGATTACCTACAGAATTTACTCTGTAAAAGGCGACGTGTGCAAAGATACCTGTTGTAACAGTATAACATTTTGGCATGTATCTTTCCGCCGTCTTTGTAAGCCTGTGACATTACTGGGAGTTTCAGGAATTCCACTAGCAGCACTATGGGTGGACTCACTACTTCATACATAGTCAGAGAGTACTAAAAAAAGTCCATTTTTTTTACTTTTTTTCTCTTGGGTTGCAAGAAATCACTGGTACGGGAACTTGTGCTTGCCGCCATAATGGCAGCTCACTCTGCTTTCACCCAAGAAATACAGACACATGCCAGACTCGCAGTACTTTAAGCAGTACATGCAAGTGGGGATCTGAATGTCTTACTTTTCTATAGGGGTGGCACTGCCACTGGCCATACTTCTTCCACTCAGCGTCTGCTCTACTACATCATACAACTCTGCTATCGACGAGGAGGATAAAGAAGATAACATCCAGACTTCGAAAGTACGTCTATGATTCTTCTTGATGTCTCAAATGTACCAACATTAATTTTTGTCAAAAACCAACTAACACCCTTTTCATTATATTTTGGAAAGCACTGTCTTCTTATGTTGAATTGCATTCAACAAAACCATTCTTTACATTCATAAATATTAAGACTCGCTAGTCCTTCGTTTCACCCTTCTTTAACTTGTCGTTCTTCACATCCCTAAACTTCATCTGATATGACTTGCCTTCACAAATCACAATAAAAATTTGCCAGCTGAGTTGAAGTGAAATAGAGGGGGCCATTGGTTACCAGAGAAGTACCGCAGCTAATGCTATTAAAAGTCAAGGTTGACTGTCTTCTCCGAGAAAGAAGATTCCATTGCCCTTCTGCCAGACAATTCTCCAACTACTAGTAAGTCATCACCAGCAGTACTTTAAGTACTTTAAAGAAGGTGGGGACTCCCGCACAGTTATTCTAATAATTTCATGTGTCTGTTAACTATTATTAATTTCGAGTCATACTAATTTCATTCATGGAAATGTTGTTGCAAGTGCAACTTTAACGTCATCTTCATCCATCAGAATACTACGCTATTAAAAATAAAGAAATAGTGTTTTCATTTCTTAATTGGAAATAAAACTTTAAAACTAACAAACACTGTGTGGTTTTTGTTTGCGAGTGAGTGAGCTGAAAGGTTTGAACTACTGCACTTGGCAGTCATGTTTCAGTGACTCAGATAGGCCGGGATTCGGAGGTAGTCTTCTTCTGTTCTTCTGGGTCGTAAAAATCATTGGTCAGACATTCTAGATAGTCGGTCAGGGGATTGGGGGTTCAACTTCTGTTCGGACTGAGGTATGTTGAAAGACAAATATGCTCCTCTCAAATCAAAAAGGACACTGCTACCTTTTACTTGGTGTAAACAATTACATTTTGTTGTTGCAAATTGTCAAAGCACTTACATTAAGAAGACTGGAATAGACAGCAAGGGCAACCCAGAGGACTACACTCAGTGCCTAGAGCTATTGCAGTATCAGAGTTTTGTTTCACACCGTTTGCCGATTGGGCAAGCTTAGCTACCTACACAGACCGACTCATAATTGTAAATAGTAGTAGCACAGAGAGTGATGGTAGAGGCAGGATAGAATGTAGAAAGTAATCTACATTAGAAGAAGATCCAAGACTATTTTGTAAAACATAGAATTATTAGGAACCAGTTTATAATAAATAGGAGCTGTAAAAGTTAGGGAAGTATAAGTATTAAGGTATCAATAAGACAACTTACTGGGGCCAGCAGAAGAGCCTGGAAGGGACTGCTCCTGTCCAACTTCTGCCACCGGAGTCTCTGTCTCCGCCGTCGCCTTGCCCCTGGGAGTTGCTGGTGATCATGAAATAAAGTAACACAACATGGATGATTGTTTTTTGGGAAATATTTGATTTCTTTGTACTCAATCTAAAATTATGTCGGGGAAACAAATTAACATCAATTGCATCTGATCTGGTAAACTAAGAGGATAGTAGTACAGTATTGCAGGATTCGCAGACCGTCTAATAGGAAAGTTAGGTAATTCACTAACTACATCAACAACAAAAAGGTTCTACTACGACTGCCATCAGTCAGCAGCACGAGACGTCGCGTGACAGTCCAGTCCGTCATCATGATTGCAGACCACTAACAAATGTCCTAGAACAAGTAATAAATAGTATACTCAACGTATCAATCCACCACTATCTCTTCAAAGTGGCAGCAGCAGGAGTACAAAGAAGGACTAGACTTAAGTCTACTGTCTCTAGCATTACGTAGTAATGCTCTCAAATGACTAAAAAGTTGCAAACAAGTAAGCATAGTAGCAACGCCAATAACCAGGCGAGCACCTGCAATGACAGAAGCTATTTAAACATTAATTTACCTGCAATGTAATCTAATCAGCAGCATTCGTACTCTTCAGGAAAAAAATAGATTAGCAATATAACAGAGCAGAAGGAAAAAAAGTAGTTATTAAAAAGCTACTTACCAAGCCCAGGGATCTCCACACCAAGCAGGTCGAGCATGTCATGCTCCCGGTCCAAGATGTCAGTCCACCGGTGCGTCACTTGCTGGTAGGTGTGCCGGACCCCAGACTCCTTATACATGCGCCGGCACGCTGGCGACGCTCCCGGAGGCCGTAACCAGAAGCAATCCGCCCACCTGCTGCCACGGTCTTAGGGAGGTGGACCTGGAGAAAAACCATCAAGGCGGCCACCTCCACCGCAGAAAAGATCTCCCTGGGCTATACTTCCTCCCCCCTCCAACGCCCGCAAGGGAGCCGGGGATGTGAGGCTCGGCCCTTCCCCTTGCCCTTGTCGCCTCCCTTAGCCATGGTCCTGGGCACAAGAAGAAGGAAAGAAGAATAGGTGTGAAAAAAATAAGAGAGAAAGCAAAAGAAATAAAGTAGGAAATAAAGTAAGAAAAAGTTTTTAAAAAACAAAATATAGATGTAGGAAATTGATGAGAGAGATAATAAGGAAAGAAAACCCCAAAAAAGTTTAGAAAAACATAGGATTGCAAAGATGTAAGGTGGATAGAAAGGTAGCATGCCCAAAACCATAGCAGTGAATGAAAAACAAGATGGCCGCGCCCATAGAGGACCGCATGGGTAAGTTTGTGCAATATTTCCCCCGCGAGCATGCAAAAACGCCCACGAATATGTAATCGCACGCCGCATACGACGCAAACTTGCAACGAGCGCCCGGAAACGGAAACACGTCACGCAAACAAGATGGCCGCGCCCGTACATGACCTCATGGGCAACCTCGGGGTCGGTGCGCTGCAAGCGGCCCGCGAATAATCAAAAAACCATCCGAACATGCAAAAAAAAAGAAAAACCGCCGAACATGCAAAAAAAAGAGAAATCAGCAAATTCGCACGAATTTGCGTATTGCAAGTTCGATTTCGCATCCCGCAAATCTTGCGAAATGGAAGAAAAACACATTTTGGAAAACTGAAAGCACTTAGCATGTGCAAAAGTTCAAACTAATTTGTAACCATTTCCCGTAGTGCTTCCTGAGGGCCTCCTCCAGAGTTCAGTAGCTGTTATCTTCTCCGTCCTCAGGATCAGTGTGTGGTTATAATAGGCCACCTCCAGATCTATCCAAGCCCCGATTGCTGTGATAGCCGTGGGCTAGGGAATGATCAGGTGAGGGCAAAACAGGAAGGAAAGGAAGGGGACTGCGGGGAGGGAGAGCTGTGAAAACAAAATAAACAATGATTGGTACCAGGTCTATTGAAGGCCCTCCTATTGCTAGATACTGACAGTATATAACAGTTCTATACCTGAACCGTGAAAGCAGCCTGCGATAACTCAGGAGATACCTCTCTTCTACTGAGAACATATAACTACAGCACGTGTCTGTCTTCCCCTGCAAACACAAAACCTCATTGTTATAACCACCTCCAGGACCTTATTCCTAGCACTACTATAGTATCACAACCGATCAATACATACCCTATTCTCTCTCAACCCGTGGGTAATCAAGATGCGGAGTCAGTACAAAATGCAGTCTCTCCCTGAACACAAGAATAAGGGTTACGTCACCCAAAAGTAAAGCAAGAAAAGGTTACCTGGAATGCTGTTCGGTACCTTTAAGTAATCCTATTACTTCGTCCCGGCCTGGGACCTATAGGAGTAATCCTCCGCAATAGCCGTTGCAAGAAGGCTCGCCAACGGAGGATTACAAGGCAGAAGCAACAACAATAACACGAACAAAAAGGGACTTCCTCCGCAATAGCCGATGAAAAAAGGCTCGCCAACGGAGGAAATCCAAAGTAGAGTAAACCTTAAGTTTAGGTAATCGTGTCCTCCGCAATAGCCGTTGCAAAAAGGCTCGCCAACGGAGACACGCGAGATTGAGCTACAGCGCAACCACGGAACACAAAAGTCCTCCGCAATAGCCGGTGGGAAGGCTATCCAACGGAGAACCAAGAAGCAATCCACTGCTAGGAACCCTCTTGCACTTGCCCATACGTGGAGACGTCCAGAACTATGGCAGTCAATATCCAAAATATCCGACACCGGATGACGGAAGTGACGTCTTATTTATACCCTGCCTCCAGTACCGCAGAGCGTTCTGGGATATGTAGTCTGTGTACCGTCCGTACACGTTACCCTTAAAGGAGGCGCGACCAAAACCTGACAGTACATCCTCCCTTCACCTACAGCGCCGAAGGGGGCCTGGTCGTTCAGGAAACTGACGATGGTAAGCAGCCACCAGGCGAGGAGCATGGACCCCAGACGCAGGTTCCCACGAGTTCTCCTCGGGACCGTAGCCCTTCCATGCCACCAGATAACTAAGGCCACGGCCCCGCCACCGTGAATCCAGTATACCCTCCACCTCGTACTCCACACCATCAGGAACCACCAAAGGAGGAGAAAGGTGCCGCACCACCGCAGCCGCAGGCTTGAGGAGGCACACATGAAAAACAGGATGAATACGTAAGTGCATAGGCAGTTGCAACTTCACGGCCACCTGGTTGATGCGCTTCACCACTCGGTAAGGACCAATGAAGCGAGGGTTAAACACACTGTATCGCCTGAACCTGACGTTCCGAGTGGACAACCACACCCAGTCCCCAACCTGATACGAAGGACCCGGGCGCCGTTTCCTGTCCGCTGTAGTTTTATAGGCCACCTTGGCAGTTCTTAGAGAGCCCTGAACTTGTTCCAAAAGTATTTTGAGATGGGAAACCCTCCTGGCAGCTTCAGGCACTTTCTCCTCCATGAAGGGTTGTACAAAAGGAAGAAACCGGGGATGATGTCCATAGGTACTGTAAAAAGGTGATACCTTTGTGGCAGAATGTGTCGCATTGTTGTACGCCACCTCCGCCAGCCATAGATGCTCCACCCAGTTGTTCGTACTCTGGGACACATAGCACCGCAGGAATTGCTTCAACGTTTAGTTGAGGCGCTCGGTTTGTCCATCGGTCTGAGGATGAAAGCTTGTGGACAATGCCGTTGCGATATGAAGGGATGAGCACCAGGCTTTCCAAAATCTTGCAGTGAATTGTGAGCCTCTATCTGACATAATGACAGTTGGTAAACCATGCAGACGCACAATATGGGTCATAAGAAGTTGCGCCAATTGACCCGCCGTGGGCACCTGAGGACAGGCAATAAAGTGTCCCAACTTAGTCAAATAGTCTATGACTACCAACACTGCAGTACAACCACTATCTCTGGGCAGGCCCACCACGAAATCCAATGAAATTCGTTCCCAAGGAGTAGATGGGGTAGGCATCGGCTGCAGAAGCCCTGCAGGACACCGGTGATCCGACTTAGCTCGGGCACAAACACAACACTCTGACACCCATCGCTTTACATCGGCCGTTATCGATGGCCACCAACATCTGCGCATGATTAAGTCCAATGTCTTATCCACCCCTACATGCCCAGCACTGGGAGAAGTGTGACACCATAAGAACATCTGTTTCCTCAAGGATTCCGTAGGTATCAACAATCTCCCCTTGTTAACCGGAAAACCGTGTCGCATCTGCCATTCAGGATGTGTCTGTAACCATCTCTTCCAGGAATCCATCCGCACCCCATACCATATGCCCTGTAAAAAGGCATCAGGTTGTATAACACAGACCACCTTGACAGGGTTCACTATAGGGGTTACTACCCCCTTATCAGGTGTTTTCGTGGATGATTGACGGGTTAAGGCATCAGCCTTTCTATTGTCTGCTCCAGGCCTGAAAGTAATGATAAAATGGAATTCCGAAAAGAAGAGCATCCGCCTAAGTTGTCTGGGGGTGAGATGTCTAGCAGCCGACATAAATTGGAGGTTTCGGTGATCGGTATAAACCGTCACCACGTGTTTGGCCCCCATAAGAAAATGTCTCCATTCTGTGAATGCGTTCTTGATAGCCAGGAGTTCTTTTTCCGCAATGCAGTAGTTTATTTCCGCCCCTGTAAGTTTCCGTGACATAAAAGCCACTGGATGTAATTGCCCTGTGTTCTCATGTCGTTGCGAGAGTATAGCTCCTATAGCCACCTCCGAAGCCTCTGCCTCGACTATATACGGGATGTCTGGATTAGGATGAGTCAATACTGGAACAGTGACAAACGCTTCTTTCAAAGTCACAAACGCTTCATTTGCCTTATCATCCCACCCAAACTTCTGATCCTTTTTCAGCAGTCTGGTTATTGGTGCCACCACCTTTGAGAACTGGTTGATAAAGCGCCTGTAAAAATTGGCAAAGCCCAGAAAACATTGAACATCCTTGATGTTTCGGGGAATGGGCCAATCACGAACAGCCTGGATCTTTCTTTCAGCCATTTCCTGCCCTTGAGGGGTGAGCATAACACCTAAAAACTCCACGGTAGTGACATGGAAGTCACACTTGGACAATTTGCAATACAAGCTGTGTTGTTGCAAAATCTTTAGTACAGATTTGACATGGTGTACGTGCATCTCTTCTGACTCAGAGTATATGAGAATGTCATCGATATATACTATGACATGACGATCCAGTATTTCCCGTAGCACATCATTTAAGAAAAACTGGAACGCCGCAGGGACATTACAAAGCCCGATGGGCATGACCAGGTATTCGAATAACCCATACCTGGTCTGGAACGCAGTTTTCCATTCGTCCCCGGCTCTCATTCTTACAAGATGATACGCTCCTTTCAGGTCTAATTTGGTGAAAATGGTGGCCTTTTTCACCTGTTCTAGGAGCACGTTTATCAATGGCAAGGGGTATCTGTTCTTCACCGTTACCGCGTTGAGGGCTCGAAAGTCTACACAGGCTCTCAATTCCCCATTAGCCTTGGGGATGAAAAATAAAAGGGAGGCCGCCGGTGATCGAGATGGGCGGATAAACCCCACTTTCAACAGTTTATCAAGATACGTTCTCAAATATTCGTTTTCCGGTTCCGTCAATGCATAAAGTCTACCTTTGGGAATCACTGCCCCAGGAATTAAGTCAATCTGGCAGTCATATGGCCTATGTGGAGGCAGCTCCTCCGCCAATACTTCATCAAATACCCCTTTGTAGTCATGGTAAATCTCTGGTAGTGTTACCGCCTTCTCGGCTGCTGTGGCTATACATTCCCCACAGGCCAGAGCAAAAGAAGGACTCTGAGCATAACGAAAACAATGTTCCTCACAATGACTGGAATTCATTACGATAGTGTCTGTTTCCCAATTAATGTCGGGGTTATGTTTTTTCAGCCAGGGTATGCCTAGAATCACCCCGTATTGTGGTGCCTTTATAATGCTAAAAGAAACCCATTCCCTGTGACTCCCAAATCGCATCTCTGTCTTGGCCGTCTGATAACTGATGGGCCCTGTATCCAATTTCCTGCCATCAACTGCAAACACATTGTTACAGGCGTCTTTAGGGACCAGAGGTATGCCGACTCTCTCAGCTTCCGCCATGTCCATGAAGAAGCCAGTAGCCCCTGAATCCACCATGGCCTGCGTGCTCACCTCAATCAAGCCAATCATCAACACTATATTGATGAACAAATGTTGTGCTCCCACAACGGTATTTAACATAGAAGGGATACTGACACGACCCCAGGGAACCCCTTCCTCAACCCCAGAGTCCTTCAGTTTTCCGCCGGCTTCTCCATGGCAGCTGAAACCCCCCGATTGAAACGGAATTTGGAAAACTTGGGTTTGACAGGGCACTCCCTAACGAAATGACCTTTTTTGCCGCAATATAGACAAAGCCCATTTTTGCGCCTCTGTTCTTTTTCTGTAGTCGTTAAGGCAGCTCGGACAGCCCCTATTTCCATGGGTTCGGGGCTGGGAGGTACCGTACTATCATTGGTCTGCACAGGTACTGAAGAGGGAATAGACCTATGCTTGGATTTACTGTCACCCCTGCGATTCTTCAACATATGATCTAAGCGTAATACCAAATTAATCAGATCTTCGCACGACACCGGCTGAGGATCGATTTGGGCTACAATGTCCTTCATTTCCTCCGTAAGACCCTGATGGAACAGAGAGGCTTGTTTAGCCTCTGGCCACTTTGTTTCAGTAAACAGCCTTCTGAAGTTGTTCAAATAGGTCACGATGTCTTGATTCCCTTGACGTAGTTCAAGCAGCTCCTTATCAGCGGTATACGTGTCGGCCCTTCTGTCAAACACTTTCGTGAACTCGGCCAAAAACGCATCCCAATCATGAAGCAAAGGGTCGTTTCTTTTCACAATCGGAACTGCCCATTGAGCCGCGTCCCCCACTAAGTATGAAATGATGAAGGCTACCTTTGCCTGATTGGTGGGAAACGATCGAGGTTTACAAGAAAAATGCATAATTGCTTGCGTCAAAAATACATGTACCGACCCGGCATCCCCGTTGAAGCGTTCTGGGTTCGCTAGCGGAATACTAGGGGGTATTTCTACCACGACCGAACCGGCAGTGCCAGAACCAGACGTCCGTGCACTAAAGGGGTTCTTCTGGATTGTATCCAACCGGTTCCTCAATTCAGTGCTTTCTTGCCTGGAAGCAATCAATTCAGATTGCACCACCACCAAAGCAGCCATCACCTCGTCTAGAGTGGCCATCACCCTACAGCTGACCAGGAGGACTATATATCTTGGGTCGGATATTCTGTTATCTTCTCCGTCCTCAGGATCAGTGTGTGGTTATAATAGGCCACCTCCAGATCTATCCAAGCCCCGATTGCTGTGATAGCCGTGGGCTAGGGAAGGATCAGGTGAGGGCAAAACAGGAAGGAAAGGAAGGGGACTGCAGGGAGGGAGAGCTGTGAAAACAAAATAAACAATGATTGGTACCAGGTCTATTGAAGGCCCTCCTATTGCTAGATACTGACAGTATATAACAGTTCTATACCTGAACCGTGAAAGCAGCCTGCGATAACTCAGGAGATACCTCTCTTCTACTGAGAACATATAACTACAGCACGTGTCTGTCTTCCCCTGCAAACACAAAACCTCATTGTTATAACCACCCCCAGGACCTTATTCCTAGCACTACTATAGAATCACAACCGATCAATACATACCCTATTCTCTCTCAACCCGTGGGTAATCAAGATGCGGAGTCAGTACAAAATGCAGTCTCTCCCTGAACACAAGAATAAGGGTTACGTCACCCAAAAGTAAAGCAAGAAAAGGTTACCTGGAATGCTGTTCGGTACCTTTAAGTAATCCTATTACTTCGTCCCGGCCTGGGACCTATAGGAGTAATCCTCCGCAATAGCCGTTGCAAGAAGGCTCGCCAACGGAGGATTACAAGGCAGAAGCAACAACAATAACACAAACAAAAAGGGACTTCCTCCACAATAGCCGATGAAAAAAGGCTCGCCAACGGAGGAAATCCAAAGTAGAGTAAACCTTAAGTTTAGGTAATCATGTCCTCCGCAATAGCCGTTGCAAAAAGGCTCGCCAACGGAGACACGCGAGATTGAGCTACAGCGCAACCACGGAACACAAAAGTCCTCCGCAATAGCCGGTGGGAAGGCTATCCAACGGAGAACCAAGAAGCAATCCACTGCTAGGAACCCTCTTGCACTTGCCCATACGTGGAGACGTCCAGAACTATGGCGGTCAATATCCAAAATATCCGACACCGGATGACGGAAGTGACGTCTTATTTATACCCTGCCTCCAGTTCCGTAGAGCGTTCTGGGATATGTAGTCTGTGTATCGTCCGTACACGTTACCCTTAAAGGAGGCGCGACCAAACCCTGACAGTACATCCTCCCTTCACCTAGAGCGCCGAAGGGGGGCTGGTCGTTCAGGAAACTGACGATGGTAAGCAGCCACCAGGCGAGGAGCATGGACCCCAGACGCAGGTTCTTACGAGTTCTCCTCGGGACCGTAGCCCTTCCATGCCACCAGATAACTAAGGCCACGGCCCCGCCACCGTGAATCCAGTATGCCCTCCACCTCGTACTCCACACCATCAGGAACCACCAAAGGAGGAGGAAGGCGCTGCACCACCGCAGCCGCAGGCTTGAGGAGGGACACATGAAAAACAGGATGAATACGTAAGTGCATAGGCAGTTGCAACTTCACGGCCACCTGGTTGATGCGCTTCACCAGTCGGTAAGGACCAATGAAGTGAGGGTTAAACACACTGTATCGCCTGAACCTGACGTTCCGAGTGGACAACCACACCCAGTCCCCAACCTGATACGAAGGACCCGGGCGCCGTTTTCTGTCCGCTGTAGTTTTATAGGCCACCTTGGCAGTTCTTAGAGAGCCCTGAACTTGTTCCAAAAGTCTTTTGAGATGGGAAACCCTCCTGGCAGCTTCAGGCACTTTCTCCTCCATGAAGGGTTGTACAAAAGGAAGAAACCGGGGATGATGTCCATAGGTACTGTAAAAAGGTGATACCTTTGTGGCAGAATGTGTCGCATTGTTGTACGCCACCTCCGCCAGCCATAGATGCTCCACCCAGTTGTTCGTACTCTGGGACACATAGCACCGCAGGAATTGCTTCAACGTTTGGTTGAGGCGCTCGGTTTGTCCATCGGTCTGAGGATGAAAGCTTGTGGACAATGCCGTTGCGATATGAAGGGATGAGCACCAGGCTTTCCAAAATCTTGCAGTGAATTGTGAGTCTCTATCTGACACAATGACAGTTGGTAAACCATGCAGACGCACAATATGGGTCATAAGAAGTTGCGCCAATTGACCCGCCGTGGGCACCTGAGTGTCGCGTCGTAGTGGCAATAACGACTGACACTTCTTTATGGTTTAGGAGAGCTTTATTACGGCACATCCATCCTCGTCCCTGTCCCTACTCTAACTGTCCCCTTGGTTCCTATTCCCCGGCTCCTCCCGTTCCTGCTCCTCCCTCTGTCTCCACTCCTCAACCACTAGACTGCGTCTCACCATACTACATCTCCCCCTTTCTTAACAAAATGAGCTTAATGTCCTTAGTGTTCGCAGTTCTTCAATCCGCCACACAGGTTGGCGAACAGCCTGCTCTTCGAGCCTCAGTAGTGTCGAATCCGAGGTGGGCTTGACTTTGGTCGATTTTTCTGTTGTCTTAATCAGGGCGTTCTTGATCACGTTGCGTGTGGACTGTCTGCTCTCACATTCCGCAGTCGGCATGTCTCTTTCCCGTGGTGTAATTACTGTTGGTTTAGGTGCTCGATCTCTTTCATGGGTGGATAGTGTTCTGGTCCTCTTCCGAGCGCCCGTATCCACTTCTGCTTCCGTTTGTCTTGTCCGGTTGAAGGCAACACTGTCCTCCAGTTCAGGATTATGTATGCCAGACAGTATGGTGCTATCTGATGAGACTGTCTTGGCTTGGTTCAGTAATTCATTCACCACCTTTATCTATACTGCCTTTTGCTTCGTCAGGTCAAAAACAATACTGTCTTCCTGTTTCGAGTCTGGGATGCCGGCCGGTGAGGTATGAACGGTGGAGGTCAGCTTGGTATGACTTGGAGATTGATTTGCTGTCTCGGGTTGTGTCTCCCCCACCTGCTCGCGCCTGGAACAGGCAGACTCTGGGGTCGGCTGAATGTTAGTGTGTCTTGTTCTCCTCCGATGATGACTTAGTTCTCCTGACACGTCTGGCTTCCTTTGTGGATTGACTGGTTGGTCCGTTTTTATTTGGGTGCTTTTGGCCACAATGCCGGATTCCGTTTTATGGGACCAGGACCAGGGCCTTCGAGTCAACCTGGCTGCCCCTACCCGGGGTGACGGTGTGGTATTAGTGTCACGGTGCACATGTGCTCGATGCGACGGGTTGTCTGGTGGAGTGATCGAGTGTGCATTGACATTGGTGTGGGACACGTCGCTCTCGACGTGAAGAGTGTCCCTTGGTTCGCTGATGTGTTCAGGTGCTTGAAGAGTGTCCCTTGGTTCACTGATGTGTTCAGGTGCTTGGCGCCATGGCCGGTGTCGGGACCACGACTCTGTCGACTCAAAGGATCGGACCGACATGCTGTCTGAATCAGAGGAGTTCTCCCTCACTTCCCTCAGAGAATGTTTCTTTAAAAATGTTGCACGTGGTCGTTGTCGGGGCCATGACTCTGCCGAATCAAAAGACCGGACCGACGTGCTTTCTGAATCAGAGGGGTGCTCCGTCAGTTCCCTCTGTGAGTGTTCATTTGGGAATGTCCTACTAGGTGGTCTTCGGAGCCGGGTAGTCCGTGACGAGCTGCTTTCCCCTTCGGAATTGTTTTCGAAAAGCTTCTCCATGTGTCTTTGTTGGAATATCTTCAACGCTGTCTCATTTGGGAGATTGTTTGAAGATTCCGTGCTTGTTCCTTGTGCTTGATCCCAAGCTTTTGCCTCTTCGTCTTTCTCGTCTGATGTTACCCATCTACGCTCTGTTCCTTCGTTGTCGCGGGGCCCATGGATGCTTTGGGGCCCATAAAGGCATGAATCATGGCATGGACCAGTCCGTCTTGTGTGATCTGGTTCTCCTTCCCAATTGCTTGATGTTCCAGCACCTCTGACTTGGGGTTTGTGTGTTCTCCGGCCAGATGTTTCCTTGGACTCGTCTTCACTGCTTGTCGACTGATGTCCCTGCGCCGACTTTCGGTGTTGGCCAGTGCGACCCCTTCTTCTCTGGTTAGTCTTTCTCTCCCACTTGCTGTGTGGGATGCCTTCTTGACCAGGAGTGCGATCTGTCCCACTTGATGCTCTTTCTTCCTCCTTTGAATGACTCTTTGAGGAACTCCTGGGGGGTGAATAACTTTTTGGAATTGTCTTTTGGATGGTTGACTCTGGGTCATCTGACTCCGAGCAGTCCTTGGTTGACCTTGAGTAGTCGGCTGCTGAGAAATCTGACTCTGAGTAATCCGTGTTATTTTCTTTGTCACTGTGTCTTTCCCGTTGTCTTTTTGCTGGTCTGTCTTCCCTCTCTCTCCTTTCAGTTCTGTTTGTGTTCTGAGGGTTATCTGTCCGGGCGTCTTGATAATTTGCTTTCTGATTCGGGGCCTTTGATTTGTCTCTTACCTTGACGTGCAGTCCAATTTCAGCCTTCCTGATGATTTCTTCCAGTGACCACTTTCCTCGCAAGATCTTGAGTTTCGTGTCGGGGTTTGCGCAGCCTTCAATTATCCGGAGTCGGACTGCATCCTCATTCGTGAAGGTGTTGAAGTGGCAGCCTTGTACCAGGTTTTTTAACCGAGTGATGAAGGTTGGCAGTGGTTCACCTGGTTCCTGCCGAGCTGTGTTGAAAGTGATGCGCTCTCGATCCACTTCCGTTTGTGCGGAGAGACGGGCACATAGTTTCTCTTGGAGTCTTTTATAGATGTCTGTGTCTTCTTCAGAAAATGTTTCGATTGGGCATCGGCCCTCTGGACCCACCAAATGGAGGAGCAGCGTTAGGCATTTCCTCTCTCTTTGTTCTCCATTGGCATCCAGGAAATCACTCAATGTGGCCAGCCATTGGTTCCGTTGGAGACATAGACTCCAGGTGTCCGTCTGCATCCCTGGGGGTGGTGCTTCAAAGCAGGGATTGAACTGTTGTGCGATTTCTTCCCCCGCCATAAGAGGAGGATTTTGATGGATCATGTTCGCAGAGCACCAGCTGTTCACTTGTCTTCTCGTCTTCGTAATTGATCTGTATGTAGTCGAAGCCTGCGGTCTAGTCATGCGCTGGGACGTTAGCAATGCTTGTTTGGCCTTCGCCAGTGCTCGCTCGGTCTTTGCTAATGCTTGATTCTGTTATGTTCGCCAGTGCTTGTTTGGTTTTCAGCGATACTTGTTTTCTTTCTTGGCTGCGATTTATCCAATGCTTGTTGATCTGCGTGTATCGATGCTTGTGTCTTTGTGCATGGATCAGTGCTTGTTCCTTTGTACGTACCAGTGCTTGTTGATTTGCACGTATCGATGTTTGTCTAGTTGCATGTATCACTGCTTGTTGATTTGCATGTACCAGTGCTTGTTTACTCTTAGCCAGTACTTTGTCTTTGCATGTACCAATGCTTGTTGATTTGCATGTATCAATGTTTGTCTTCTTAGATTGCTTCTTGCATTTGCATGGGCTTGTTTGTCATCTTCTCAGCGCTTTGTTATTCTTCACTTGCATTCGCCAACGCCTGTTTGCATGCGTCAATGTTAGTTTTGTTGCAGTCACCAATGCTTGCTTCACTGACAGTTGCCAATGTTTGTTTATTCTTCACTTGCATTCGCCAATGCTTGTTTGCATGCGTCAATGTTTGTTTTGTTACAGTCACCAATGCTTGCTTCACTTACAGTTGCCAATGTTTGTTTACTCTTCACTTGCATTCGCCAATGCTTGTTTGTATGTCTCTTGCCCTTGCCAATGATTGTTTGGTCTTTGCCAATGTTTGTTTGTTTGTCCTTTACCAATGCTTATTCCCACTGCTCGCCTGACTTAAAGATGGCCGCTTCAAAATTGCACAGGGATGTCTTCTCAGTTGCCTGACCCTAAGATGGCCGCCCCACTGGAACTCTCATTCACCACGAGATTTGGGTTCCATGCATTCTTCAGCTCACTCGGTCTCACGGAGCACTCACCGGCAGCCAGCCTCTTCATGCAGCTCGCCCTCCGCACCTCTTCAGACGCTCCTCAGGCACTGGAGCAATCAGACGCGATCCTGGCGAGCTCCCTGTTTACCGCGCGTCAGGTAGGCGATGTCTCACGCATCGGGGGTGAGCTTTTCTTCCGTTTTGGCGCGAACAGCGCTCGGTCAGCACCGCTTGGCAGGCGGTCTCCGTGGGGCGCCGTCCTCCACGCAAGGGCACTTTCTCTTCTCTCTTGGGGTCTGGCAGAGTCAGGGTAGGCTCCTGGCTTCTGCTCCTGCAGCGCTGGCTGGACACCGCGCTCTCTTGCGCAAGTCGCGTTTTAGCGCGAAGGGGTCACTTCTGCCTCGGGCGTTGCGACGCTTGGTGCCTCGGCTCCCTCTTGAGTCCCTCCCAACTGCTGGGGGGGGGACAGGGTCACCTGCTACTGGCCTCACGTGGCAGGTCGCAATTTCGTCCTTCTGGTCAGCGTCGCCTGCTCCTCGAGGCACGCTGGGGACAGGGCTCTCTCGTGAGGGTCAGTGGGGTTCAAGCACATCCCACCTTCGTCGCCAGTTGTCGCGTCGTAGTGGCAATAACGACTGACACTTCTTTATGGTTTAGGAGAGCTTTATTACGGCACATCCATCCTCGTCCCTGTCCCTACTCTAACTGTCCCCTTGGTTCCTATTCCCCGGCTCCTCCCGTTCCTGCTCCTCCCTCTGTCTCCACTCCTCAACCACTAGACTGCGTCTCACCATACTACACTGAGGACAGGCAATAAAGTGTCCCAACTTAGTCAAATAGTCTATGACTACCAACACTGCAGTACAACCACTATCTCTGGGCAGGCCCACCACGAAATCCAATGAAATTCGTTCCCAAGGAGTAGATGGGGTAGGCATCGGCTGCAGAAGCCCTGCAGGACGCCGGTGATCCGACTTAGCTCGGGCACAAAGACAACACTCTGACACCCATCGCTTTACATCGGCCGTTATCGATGGCCACCAACATCTGCGCATGATTAAGTCCAATGTCTTATCCACCCCTACATGCCCAGCACTGGGAGAAGTGTGACACCATAAGAACATCTGTTTCCTCAAGGATTCCATAGGTATCAACAATCTCCCCTTGTTAACCGGAAAACCGTGTCGCATCTGCCATTCAGGATGTGTCTGTAACCATCTCTTCCAGGAATCCATCCGCACCCCATACCGTATGCCCTGTAAAAAGGCATCAGGTTGTATAACACAGACCACCTTGACAGGGTTCACTATAGGGGTTACTACCCCCTTATCAGGTGTTTTTGTGGATGATTGACGGGTTAAGGCATCAGCCTTTCTATTGTCGGCTCCAGGCCTGAAAGTAATGACAAAATGGAATTCCGAAAAGAAGAGCATCCACCTAAGTTGTCTGGGGGTGAGATGTCTAGCAGCCGACATAAATTGGAGGTTTCGGTGATCGGTATAAACCGTCACCACGTGTTTGGCCCCCATAAGAAAATGTCTCCATTCTGTGAATGCGTTCTTGATAGCCAGGAGTTCTTTTTCCGCAATGCAGTAGTTTATTTCCACCCCTGTAAGTTTCCGTGACATAAAAGCCACTGGATGTAATTGCCCTGTGTTCTCATGTCGTTGCGAGAGTATAGCTCCTATAGCCACCTCCGAAGCGTCTGCCTCGACTATATACGGGATGTCTGGATTAGGATGAGTCAATACTGGAGCAGTGACAAACACTTCTTTCAAAGTCACAAACGCTTCATTTGCCTTATCATCCCACCCAAACTTCTGATCCTTTTTCAGCAGTCTGGTTATTGGTGCCACCACCTTTGAGAACTGGTTGATAAAGCACCTGTAAAAATTGGCAAAGCCCAGAAAACATTGAACATCCTTGATGTTTCGGGGAATGGGCCAATCACGAAAAGCCTGGATCTTTCTTTCAGCCATTTCCTGCCCTTGAGGGGTGAGCATAACACCTAAAAACTCCACAGTAGTGACATGGAAGTCACACTTGGACAATTTGCAATACAAGCTGTGTTGTTGCAAAATCTTTAGTACAGATTTGACATGGTGTACGTGCATCTCTTCTGACTCAGAGTATATGAGAATGTCATCGATATATACTATGACATGACGATCCAGTATTTCCCGTTGCACATCATTTAAGAAAAACTGGAACGCCGCAGGGGCATTACAAAGCCCGAAGGGCATGACCAGGTATTCGAATAACCCATACCTGGTCTGGAACGCAGTTTTCCATTCGTCCCCGGCTCTCATTCTTACAAGATGATACGCTCCTTTCAGGTCTAATTTGGTGAAAATGGTGGCCTTTTTCACCTGTTCTAGGAGCACGTTTATCAATGGCAAGGGGTATCTGTTCTTCACCGTTACCGCGTTGAGGGCTCGAAAGTCTACACAGGCTCTCAATTCCCCATTAGCCTTGGGGATGAAAAATAAAGGGGAGGCCGCCGGTGATTGAGATGGGCGGATAAACCCCACTTTCAACAGTTTATCAAGATACGTTCTCAAATATTCGTTTTCCGGTTCCGTCAATGCATAAAGTCTACCTTTGGGAATCACTGCCCCAGGAATTAAGTCAATCTGGCAGTCATATGGCCTATGTGGAGGCAGCTCCTCCGACAATACTTCATCAAATACCCCTTTGTAGTCATGGTAAATCTCTGGTAGTGTTACCGCCTTCTCGGCTGCTGTGGCTATACAATCCCCACAGGCCAGAGCAAAAGAAGGACTCTGAGCATAACGAAAACAATGTTCCTCACAATGACTGGAATTCATTACGATAGTGTCTGTTTCCCAATTAATGTCGGGGTTATGTTTTTTCAGCCAGGGTATGCCTAGAATCACCCCGTATTGTGGTGCCTTTATAATGCTAAAAGAAACCCATTCCCTGTGACTCCCAAATCGCATCTCTGTCTTGGCCGTCTGATAACTGATGGGCCCTGTATCCAATTTCCTGCCATCAACTGCAAACACATCGTTACAGGCGTCTTTAGGGACCAGAGGTATGCCGACTCTCTCAGCTTCCGCCATGTCCATGAAGAAGCCAGTAGCCCCTGAATCCACCATGGCCTGCGTGCTCACCTCAATCAAGCCAATCATCAACACTATATTGATGAACAAATGTTGTGCTCCCACAACGGTATTTAACATAGAAGGGATAATGTGAGAAGTTGGCCTGGTATATAATGCTCACTAATTCTAGTGATCACTTTGTACCATGCCAAGCAACCCTTATGATGATGGTTGTAATTCAACCTTGTAGACCAGTTATCCTAGTGGTAACGTGGACAAAGCAGTCTTAGGCTAAACTCTGAAAGGCATGTGAAGCCAGCTGTTATACCATACACAACCCCCTTGAATACCAAATGAAAGGGACACCACACAGATATATATTGAAAATATATATTGATTTATTAACTATAAAATCCCCTGGACTCTTTATGAGCACAGAAGCACAAGCGTTAAATCACAAGACAGTTTAAAATACACAAAAGTTGCACAATATGGATGAGCCCTAGGGGCCACCTAAACCATATACTAAGAAAGTGGTATAAGAGATACCAATAGGAAAGTGAAGAGGCCTAGGGCCTTGGGAATCGCTGGAGCTATTCGAGACTGGAGTTAACTAAGTCGGGAAAGGCCCACGGGACTCGGGTGCAATGTTCAAAGTGCACGCACTTTTCAATACAAAGTCTATGGTGCGTAAAAAGCACAAAGTTAGAAAGTTAGGAACCTTCCGAGTGACCTACGGAGCTGAAACTTAAAACACAGGCCCTTGGGATGTGTACCAGTGCAGGAGCACCGGCGGAGCTGAGTTACCTCACCCACAAGAAGCGGGTGCACAGGGTCGAAGTAGTGTCGGGTTTCGTCACGCTGGTCGATGGTGCTTGGAGCTGAAGATGCTGCAGGCGGCTCGATGAGAAGAGTTCCGGTGGATCCAAGGGTGGATCTGAAGTTGTGAAGACCTGAAAGCAGAGGGGACAATGTTCAAAGTCACTAGCCAGTGACTACCGTGGAACCAGATTGGAACCAGGCGATGTCGGGTGCAAACAGGCGTTGTCGGGTAGCTTCTTTCTGCAGCCACGTGGATACCCGGGGTCGAGGACGTCCAGGAGTCGGTCACGAGCTGTCCCACGTAGGCTTCTCGCTGTTGGCGGTGTCGGCGACCTGATCGGAGCAAACAGGCCTTGGCAAATGCAAGCCACGCAGTAGTTGAAAGATGCTGTTCACTCGGACCAGCAAGGTCAGAGCGGGTGCTCCTTTTCACAGGAGCTTGGGTAGGTCTGGAGCAACCAGACCTGCTGTTTAAATCTTCGGGTTCGTCGCCAAGATGGCCGCTGACCACGTGGCTAGTGGCCGGGATGGCGCGTCGAGTGGCACAATGCAAAAGGGCCCCACGCAGATCGTGGAGATGCTGGAGGGCTGATCTTCGGTGCAAGGGCTGCTCGGTCTTGGGGGTTCTCAATCCCCAAAGCACAACGTCGAGGATGCCTCAGAAGCTGCGCAGTCAGCTTTTCGGGTGTCTTTCAAGAGGTCCGGTCCCACGTCACTCGGTGCCTCCACGGGTCCCTTCTTCGCAGGGACTGTGGATCGGGCTCTGAGAGGTCTGGGAGTCTGGTTCTTGTCGGGCTCTGGGCTCGGTCTCCGGCGGGAGGCGGCGGCAAAGCAGACGTCGAGTTGCTGGTTGGTACCTGTGTTCACAGGGTGGTCACTCCTTGGCCACAAGGGAGATTCTTCTTCAGTCTTCTGTGCAGCAGAATGTCGAAGTCCAGTCTTCTTCTTAGTTTTAAGTTGATTTCGGGATGATCTGCTGTGCAATGGCACTGCTCCCCCTCTTATTCCAATCTAGGGGGTGGATCACCTACTAGGTCCCTCCTCTGGGAGGAACCAGGAAGGGGGGCGGTTACACCCCCTTTCCTTTGTCCAGCTCCGCGCCAGGACTGGGGCTGGAAGGCCCCAGAACCGGTTTGGGCTGGCTTATGCACAGGGACACCTTGTGTGCCCCAGGCATGTCTCAATCTATTCAGCCCTGTCCTACCCAATACACAAAACCCTGTCTGGGGTGGTGCTCGCACCTCCCCAGGCAGGAAACCCTTTGTCCAGGCCCTCCTCGCTGGAAGGACTCCCAGCAGCAGGAGGTCAGACATGTGTCTGTGGTGGCAGCATCCATTTTGTGATGCTGAGGCTCTGTTTAACTTTAACCGGGGTTAAGGCTACACACATGTCGTGTCCCTCTAGAAGGGTGGAATGCTATCCCCGTCGCCAGAACTGGCGAGGGGATAGTATTCCAATTCGTATGACACCTTACTCGACATGTTTTGATAAAGCCAAACCAAAGATAGCATTTAACCGCGAGGATTATAATGCACTTAAGAGTATATGGTATGGCAATATCCCGGAACAGCTTAGGGAGTGGTTCCCGACAGCTGCAGACAGGCTCAGCTCATGCTAGAGCACCATCTCACATATTTCCAAGCACTCTGCCTCCAGGATTGATGAGGCCTTCCATAGGAGTGGCTGATAGGAACATATGTGTCCAGTTTAGGGTTAGGCACAGGCATACTGTACCTAAGTAAGAGGTGATTACACCAACTTACCCCAGCTGAGTGATCAGCCAGTTGTGTCAAATATGGAGGCCAGGCCAGGGGTGGCACAATACATGCTGCAGCCCCTGGTAGGCCTTGGATACACCTATGCCCTGGGTACCTAGGGTACACTACTACAGGGGCTCATAAGGTGAACCATTTCCAATTGTGTTATGCACCTAAGGTACATGGAGTCCATTTTAAGGAGAGAGCAATCAGCCTGGGGCCCTGAATAGCAGGATCCCAGGCCAACTAAGTCAAAAACCAGCTAAACACCAGGCAAAAAGTTTGGGGGTAACCATAGTCAGATATCCACCTTCCTACATAACCCCCCCCCAAACGAAAGGAGATAAGGCTATCCTTGACCAGGTAAGCCTATATTGCCTAAGTGGCCATATAAGGAAGTACAAGCTCTGGCTTGGTAACCCCCTGTCTCATGGTCCACTAAGCAATCCCTCACCCTAAGGGCATCTGAGGGTCTCCACCATAGGGAATCTCTACCTGTGGTGTGTCTTTGCAAAGTCAAAGGCTGGTGTTGGGATGGAGTACTGAAGTGAGTTTCCTCTGTAGGGCTCAGCTTCCTCCAATCACTCTCCACCATGTGTGCCTTTCTTTCTCTGACTGAGTTGCACTGTGCTCTCAGGGTCAACCTCTGGCTACCTAAAGCTGGAGGCTGAGTCCCTCTGTTTGGCTTACTGGAGGGACAGTTCAGGTTTGGGCCCTTAGGGTCCCAGGTTTGGCTGTGCCCAACAATATCCATCTGGGGGAGGTCCCTAACTACTTTTAAGGGGGATCCCTCAGGAGTTTTTAAAGTTTGCACCTCACTAGGGCTACTAGTTTCGGTGCCCCTAATCTGTTGATGGGGGTGCTTTATTTGACAGGGGGCCCTTTGGGTCTCACTGTCCTTCTTGTCCTCTGCAGCCCTGGGCTGAGTAAGGCAAGGTAGAGAGGGGCAGGTTACCTGCTTCAGACTGGGTCCCACCTGAGAAGGGTCCACTGCCATCAGAGGCTCTGTTAGGCCAGGCCTAACAACCTCTGGGACAGTTCCTTCATCAGGGGTAAGATCAGTTCCCTGAGGAGGCTGATCCTTTCCTAAAGTCTGGTGGGAGGGAGATTTCTCTTCCTCCTCAATGCTCTCTGTTTGGGTGGAGTGATCCATCATTTCAGGCTTCACTACCCATGTATCAGTTTGAGTTTGGGCTGTGGCCATCACAGCCCCACCAACCTTTTCAGGAGGAGACTCAGTTTGGGTATGGGCTGTTACTAGTACAGCCCTGCTACTCTTTCCAGGAGGGAAGTTATCTAAAGATGGGGCTGAGGTTTGCTCAGCCCTCCCAACCTTTTCAGGAAGGACATCTTGAATTGGGGCTGTAGCCATTACAGCCCCACTAACCTTTCCATGGAGATTTACCATTCTAGAATGGGTTTGCTGTTCAACCTCAGCCCAGGCTGAGATTTCCAAATCATTACCCAGTAGGCAATCTACAGGCAAGTTTGCTGACACTGCCACTCTCTTTGGGCCAGTGACACCTCCCCAGCTAAGATTGACTACTGCCATGGGATGATTGGTTTCTATGCCATCAATGTTTGTCACCTGATATCTGGCATCAGGTAAAAGTTGCCTTGAGGGGACTAGACATTCAGCCACCATGGTGATGCTAGCCCCTGTGTCTCTGAAGGCCTCAACTTTCAAGCCATTGATGAGGGGCTCCTGTCTATACTTGCTCAAAGTGTTTGGGCAAGCAGTGAAATTGGCAAACCCCATGCCAGTCTCATAGACAAGAGTATCTGAGTTAGGGGACCTGGATAGGCCAGAGTCCACCTGTCCTCCAAAAGTAAACCCACCCAAATTCTTGGGGGTGCTCCCACCACCTGGGGGACCACTGCTAACAGTGACAGGAGGTGTTGGAGCCTTACCTGGAGGTATATTCTCCTTATTGCCATTCTTGGGACAACAGCTATCTGTTTTGTAATGCCCCACCTGTTTACAGGTATGACAATAAGGCTTTTTCTGGGTTGTAGAAGTGTCTTGGGACCCACCCCCATTCTTGGAGTTTTGGGGCCCTGGGGAAGTCTGTTCCTTACTTTTATCCCCACCCTTCTCTTGAGGCTTGGTAGTCTCTTTCTTTTGGTCACCACCCTGGTTCTTAGGCCTGATCCTGGTTCTGACCCATTTGTCTGCCCTCCTACCCAATTCTTGTGGGGAGGTCAGATCAGAGTCAACCAGGTGCTGATGTAGAAGCTGATTTTGACAATTACTTAAGATTTGCTCTCTCATAATTAAATTATACAATCCTGTATAGTCAGTAACCTTACTTCCCAGCAACCAGCCCTCCAGAGCCTTAGTGGCACATTCAACAAATTCAGACCAGTCCTGAGTCTGTGTCTTCTGGGTATCTCTGAACATTAACCTGTACTGTTCAGTGGTTAAGCCTAACCCATCAATCAGAGCACTCTTCAGGACCATGTAGTTTCTAGAATCCTCATCACTAACTGTGAGGAGTCTGTCTCTGCCTCTACCTTCAAAGGAGAGCCACAGGATTGCTGTCCACTGCTCCTGAGGGATCTGCTGTACCATGCAGGCTCTCTCAAGTGCAGTCATCCATTTGTGGATGTCATCCCCAGCTTTGTAGGGGGGCACAATCTTACTCAGGTTTCTTGTATCAAAGGACCTGTCTTTATCCTTCTGGATAGTGCTGCCACCAGTGGATCCTAATCCACTCTCTCTAGGCTGTCTTGCTCTAGCAAGTTTCTCTTTGGCCAGGGCAACCTCTAACTCTTGCCTCTGGATCCTAAGCTCAGCCTCTCTCATCTTGGCCTCATGTTCCCTTCTCTGAGGGCTAGTCATCTCCTTCCTGGAGTGACCATGAGAGCCTCTAGAGACATGGGAGGTATTGGATTCACCTGAGTGACTCCTCCTCCTCCTATGTCCCTGGTTAAGTCCACCTGGGGGTCTGAATGGGTTGTTACCTGATTCATTCCCAAGTAAGCTTAAGTTAGCCTGGTTCAGTCTACTGACCAGCACCTGACTATCTCTGTCATCTTCTGACTCACTGCTTTCCACCTCCTCCTCCTCTTCTTCTTCCTCTACATCTACCTGAGGAGCTCCAGTGGTGGAGGCTTCCTCATCTACCAGGATGATAGGGGCAGGGGTGTCTACAGTGTCATCCTCTGAAGGATGGCCTCCTTCAGCATCCCCTGTGGGGTTTGCTTTAGAGGTCTTTAGAGCCTCAGACTGATCCAAGAGCTCTCTTAGGTGGTCTGTAGTAGGGGAAGGCCCTGTCTTCAGACCCCTTAAGACACAAAGCTGTCTTAATTCCTTAAAGGGAAAAATAGCAAACTGGGATGGTGCCCTTGGAGGGTCACTCTCAACAGGAGTAAGTCCACTGGACCCCTCTGTTCCAGACATTGCTCTAGTGTGGGTGGATGTGTTGCAATCTACCTACAATGGTGTTTACCTACTAAACCTATCTAGTAGTTGTAGCTAGGGTGTGCTACTCCCTTTGCTCTACAACAACTAAGTTCAGTAGAACTTAAGTATACTAGTCTTGTTTTATATGTACCTAGCAGGTACCTGTGTGATCTTTCAGATGATAATCTCAAAGATTGTAATGGTAAAACAACAGCAAGCTCAGATCCCAATCCGCTGCTCACCAATGTGAGAAGTTGGCCTGGTATATAATGCTCACTAATTCTAGTGATCACTTTGTACCATGCCAAGCAACCCTTATGATGATGGTTGTAATTCAACCTTGTAGACCAGTTATCCTAGTGGTAACGTGGACAAAGCAGTCTTAGGCTAAACTCTGAAAGGCATGTGAAGCCAGCTGTTATACCATACACAACCCCCTTGAATACCAAATGAAAGGGACACCACACAGATATATATTGAAAATATATATTGATTTATTAACTATAAAATCCCCTGGACTCTTTATGAGCACAGAAGCACAAGCGTTAAATCACAAGACAGTTTAAAATACACAAAAGTTGCACAATATGGATGAGCCCTAGGGGCCACCTAAACCATATACTAAGAAAGTGGTATAAGAGATACCAATAGGAAAGTGAAGAGGCCTAGGGCCTTGGGAATCGCTGGAGCTATTCGAGACTGGAGTTAACTAAGTCGGGAAAGGCCCACGGGACTCGGGTGCAATGTTCAAAGTGCACGCACTTTTCAATACAAAGTCTATGGTGCGTAAAAAGCACAAAGTTAGAAAGTTAGGAACCTTCCGAGTGACCTACGGAGCTGAAACTTAAAACACAGGCCCTTGGGATGTGTACCAGTGCAGGAGCACCGGCGGAGCTGAGTTACCTCACCCACAAGAAGCGGGTGCACAGGGTCGAAGTAGTGTCGGGTTTCGTCACGCTGGTCGATGGTGCTTGGAGCTGAAGATGCTGCAGGCGGCTCTATGAGAAGAGTTCCGGTGGATCCAAGGGTGGATCTGAAGTTGTGAAGACCTGAAAGCAGAGGGGACAATGTTCAAAGTCACTAGCCAGTGACTACCGTGGAACCAGATTGGAACCAGGCGATGTCGGGTGCAAACAGGCGTTGTCGGGTAGCTTCTTTCTGCAGCCACGTGGATACCCGGGGTCGAGGACGTCCAGGAGTCGGTCACGAGCTGTCCCACGTAGGCTTCTCGCTGTTGGCGGTGTCGGCGACCTGATCGGAGCAAACAGGCCTTGGCAAATGCAAGCCATGCAGTAGTTGAAAGATGCTGTTCACTCGGACCAGCAAGGTCAGAGCGGGTGCTCCTTTTCACAGGAGCTTGGGTAGGTCTGGAGCAACCAGACCTGCTGTTTAAATCTTCGGGTTCGTCGCCAAGATGGCCGCTGACCACGTGGCTAGTGGCCGGGATGGCGCGTCGAGTGGCACAATGCAAAAGGGCCCCACGCAGATCGTGGAGATGCTGGAGGGCTGATCTTCGATGCAAGGGCTGCTCGGTGGTGGGGGTTCTCAATCCCCAAAGCACAACGTCGAGGATGCCTCAGAAGCTGCGCAGTCAGCTTTTCGGGTGTCTTTCAAGAGGTCCGGTCCCACGTCACTCGGTGCCTCCACGGGTCCCTTCTTCGCAGGGACTGTGGATCGGGCTCTGAGAGGTCTGGGAGTCTGGTTCTTGTCGGGCTCTGGGCTCGGTCTCCAGCGGGAGGCGGCGGCAAAGCAGACGTCGAGTTGCTGGTTGGTACCTGTGTTCACAGGGTGGTCACTCCTTGGCCACAAGGGAGATTCTTCTTCAGTCTTCTGTGCAGCAGAATGTCGAAGTCCAGTCTTCTTCTTAGTTTTAAGTTGATTTCGGGATGATCTGCTGTGCAATGGCACTGCTCCCCCTCTTATTCCAATCTAGGGGGTGGATCACCTACTAGGTCCCTCCTCTGGGAGGAACCAGGAAGGGGGGCGGTTACACCCCCTTTCCTTTGTCCAGCTCCGCGCCAGGACTGGGGCTGGAAGGCCCCAGAACCGGTTTGGGCTGGCTTATGCACAGGGACACCTTGTGTGCCCCAGGCATGTCTCAATCTATTCAGCCCTGTCCTACCCAATACACAAAACCCTGTCTGGGGTGGTGCTCGCACCTCCCCAGGCAGGAAACCCTTTGTCCAGGCCCTCCTCGCTGGAAGGACTCCCAGCAGCAGGAGGTCAGACATGTGTCTGTGGTGGCAGCATCCATTTTGTGATGCTGAGGCTCTGTTTAACTTTAACCGGGGTTAAGGCTACACACATGTCGTGTCCCTCTAGAAGGGTGGAATGCTATCCCCGTCGCCAGAACTGGCGAGGGGATAGTATTCCAATTCGTATGACACCTTACTCGACATGTTTTGATAAAGCCAAACCAAAGATAGCATTTAACCGCGAGGATTATAATGCACTTAAGAGTATATGGTATGGCAATATCCCGGAACAGCTTAGGGAGTGGTTCCCGACAGCTGCAGACAGGCTCAGCTCATGCTAGAGCACCATCTCACATATTTCCAAGCACTCTGCCTCCAGGATTGATGAGGCCTTCCATAGGAGTGGCTGATAGGAACATATGTGTCCAGTTTAGGGTTAGGCACAGGCATACTGTACCTAAGTAAGAGGTGATTACACCAACTTACCCCAGCTGAGTGATCAGCCAGTTGTGTCAAATATGGAGGCCAGGCCAGGGGTGGCACAATACATGCTGCAGCCCCTGGTAGGCCTTGGATACACCTATGCCCTGGGTACCTAGGGTACACTACTACAGGGGCTCATAAGGTGAACCATTTCCAATTGTGTTATGCACCTAAGGTACATGGAGTCCATTTTAAGGAGAGAGCAATCAGCCTGGGGCCCTGAATAGCAGGATCCCAGGCCAACTAAGTCAAAAACCAGCTAAACACCAGGCAAAAAGTTTGGGGGTAACCATAGTCAGATATCCACCTTCCTACAGATACTGACACGACCCCAGGGAACCCCTTCCTCAACCCCAGAGTCCTTCAGTTTTCCGCCGGCTTCTCCATGGCAGCTGAAACCCCACGATTGAAACGGAATTTGGAAAACTTGGGTTTGACAGGGCACTCCCTAACGAAATGACCTTTTTTGCCGCAATATAGACAAAGTCCGTTTTTGCGCCTCTGTTCTTTTTCTGTAGTCGTTAAGGCAGCTCGGACAGCCCCTATTTCCATGGGTTCGGGGCTGGGAGGTACCGTACTATCATTGGTCTTCACAGGTACTGAAGAGGGAATAGACCTATGCTTGGATTTACTGTCACCCCTGCGATTCTTCAACCTATGATCTAAGCGTAATACCAAATTAATCAGATCTTCGCACGACACCGGCTGAGGATCGATTTGGGCTACAATGTCCTTCATTTCCTCCGTAAGACCCTGATGGAACAGAGAGGCTTGTTTAGCCTCTGGCCACTTTGTTTCAGTAACCAGCCTTCTGAAGTTGTTCAAATAGGTCACGATGTCTTGATTCCCTTGACGTAGTTCAAGCAGCTCCTTATCAGCGGTATACGTGTCGGCCCTTCTGTCAAACACTTTCGTGAACTCGGCCAAAAACGCATCCCAATCATGAAGCAAAGTGTCGTTTCTTTTCACAATCGGAACTGCCCATTGAGCCGCGTCCCCCACTAAGTATGAAATGATGAAGGCTACCTTTGCCTGATTGGTGGGAAACGATCGAGGTTTACAAGAAAAATGCATAATTGCTTGCGTCAAAAATACATGTACCGACCCGGCATCCCCGTTGAAGCGTTCTGGGTTCGCTAGCGGAATACTAGGGGATATTTCTACCCGACCGAACCGGCAGTGCCAGAACCAGACGTCCCTGCACTAAAGGGGTTCTTCTGGATTGTATCCAACCGGTTCCTCAATTCAGTGCTTTCTTGCCTGGAAGCAATCAATTCAGATTGCACCACCACCAAAGCAGCCATCACCTCGTCTAGAGTGGCCATCACCCTACAGCTGACCAGGAGGACTATATATCTTGGGTCGGATATTCTGTTATCTTCTCCGTCCTCAGGATCAGTGTGTGGTTATAATAGGCCACCTCCAGATCTATCCAAGCCCCGATTGCTGTGATAGCCGTGGGCTAGGGAAGGATCAGGTGAGGGCAAAACAGGAAGGAAAGGAAGGGGACTGCGGGGAGGGAGAGCTGTGAAAACAAAATAAACAATGATTGGTACCAGGTCTATTGAAGGCCCTCCTATTGCTAGATACTGACAGTATATAACAGTTCTATACCTGAACCGTGAAAGCAGCCTGCGATAACTCAGGAGATACCTCTCTTCTACTGAGAACATATAACTACAGCACGTGTCTGTCTTCCCCTGCAAACACAAAACCTCATTGTTATAACCACCCCCAGGACCTTATTCCTAGCACTACTATAGTATCGCAACCGATCAATACATACCCTATTCTCTCTCAACCCGTGGGTAATCAAGATGCGGAGTCAGTACAAAATGCAGTCTCTCCCTGAACACAAGAATAAGGATTACGTCATCCAAAAGTAAAGCAAGAAAAGGTTACCTGGAATGCTGTTCGGTACCTTTAAGTAATCCTATTACTTCGTCCCGGCCTGGGACCTATAGGAGTAATCCTCCGCAATAGCCGTTGCAAGAAGGCTCACCAACGGAGGATTACAAGGCAGAAGCAACAACAATAACACAAACAAAAAGGGACTTCCTCCGCAATAGCCGATGAAAAAAGGCTCGCCAACGGAGGAAATCCAACGTAGAGTAAACCTTAAGTTTAGGTAATCGTGTCCTCCGCAATAGCCGTTGCAAAAAGGCTCGCCAACGGAGACACGCGAGATTGAGCTACAGCGCAACCACGGAACACAAAAGTCCTCCGCAATAGCCGGTGGGAAGGCTATCCAACGGAGAACCAAGAAGCAATCCACTGCTAGGAACCCTCTTGCACTTGCCCATACGTGGAGACGTCCAGAACTATGGCGGTCAATATCCAAAATATCCGACACCGGATGACGGAAGTGACGTCTTATTTATACCCTGCCTCCAGTACCGCAGAGCGTTCTGGGATATGTAGTCTGTGTACCGTCCGTACACGTTACCCTTAAAGGACGCGCGACCAAAACCTGACAGTAGCCTACTTTCAACTATTCTCTGACCCTGCTCTGACCCTCAAAGCAGGGTCAGAGAATAGTTACAAGTATGGCACAATGTTCCTGTAAAAAAAATAACTGCAAAAGGAAGGTCTTACAGCTAAGGAAGCAGGTGCCAGACTTGAAGCACACATTCAGTGACACATTAACCAGCCCCAAATTAATTCATCTCAGTTGAGGCTGGAAAGGTGTGCTTTGCTTTCCCCCCATAATCTACAGTGGTGAACAAGAGGGTGGTAGTGGTGTACCAGAGGGTGTTGTGATAAACCAGAGGGGGACAGTGAGGATCCAGAGGGTGTCAGTGATGAACCAGAGGGTGGCAGCCTTGAACCAGAGGGGGACAGTGATGATCGAGAGGGTGGCAGTGGCAAACCAGAGAGTGGCAGTGATGAACCAAAGGGTGGCAGGGATGAACCAGAGGATGGCAGCGATCAACCAGAGGGTGGCATTGATGAACCAGAGGGTGGCAGTGATCAACCAGAGGGTGGTAGTGAAACAACCAGAGGGTGCTGTGATAAACCAGAGGGGGACAGTGATGATCCAGAGGGTGGCAGTGGCAAATGAGAGGGTGGCAGTGATGAACCAGAGGGTGGCAGGGATGAACCAGAGGATGGCAGTGATCAACCAGAGGGTGGCAGTGATGAACCAGAGGGTGCTGTGATAAACCAGAGGGGACAGTGATGATCCAGAGGGAGGCAGTGGCAAACCAGAGGGTGGCAGTGGCAAACCAGAGGGTGGCAGTGATGAACCAGAGGGTGGCAGGGATGAACCAGAGGATGTCAGTGATCAACCAGAGGGTGGCAGTGGCGAACAGAGGGTGCTGTGTGTGAGAAGTTGGCCTGGTATATGATGATCACTATTCTAGTGAGCACCTTGCAACAGTCCAAACGACCATTATGGTGATTAGTTATATGTCAACCTTATAGACCAGCTATCCTAGTGGTAGCATGGACAAAATCAGTCTTAGGCTAAACTCAAGAGGGCATGTGAAGCCAGCTGTTTTACCATATGCAATCCTTTAAATGCCAAATGAAAGGACACCACACAAATTATATATTATAAAATATATGTATTTATTTCTAGAATAATCCCCATGACTCTTTATGAGCACAGGAGCACACGCGTTAAACAAAGAACACAATATAACATACAATAAGATGCACAATTATGGATAGGCAGGGTGGCCACTCAAACCATATATTAAGAAAGTGGTATAAGTACCACATCATGAACAATGAACAGGCCTAGGGCCTAGGGAATCGCTGGGCCTACACTGGACTAACGAAGGTTAGGACATAGGAGGCCCACAGGATGTGGGTGCAGTGTCCATAGGCAATCGCGTTTACCATACAAGTCAATGGTGCGTAAAAATCAGAAAGTTATAGGTTTAGGAGTCTTCCGACTGGACTAGAGCTCACCCAATAGGAAGTAGGACACTAGAGGTGTAATCCACTATAGGAGCACCAGTGTAATCTCGTTAACTCACCCACAGGAAGCGGGTGCATAGGTGCCAAAGTGCGTTGGGTTTCTTCGTGGAGTTCTATGGAGCCTGGAGGTAAAGATGCTGCAGGCGGCCAGGAGAGAAGAGTCCGGTTGGATCCAAGGGTGGGTCGAAGATGTAGAGTACCGTAAAGCAGAGGGGACAGAGTCTAGGTCACTAGCCAGTGACCAGGATGGAACCAGGACGGAACCAGGCAGTGTCGGGTTGCAATCAGGTGCTGTTGAGTAGTTTGTCTCCGCTTCCACGTGGACCAGGAAGGATCGAAGATGACCAGCTGGTGGACTCGAGCTGTCCCACAAAGGCTCTTGCTGTCGGCAGTGTCGGTTCTCGAATTGGAGTCACCAAACCTTGGCAAATGCCACCCAAGCAGGACTCAAAGATGTCTTCTGGATCAGACCGGGAAGGTCAGATCAATGGCTCCTTTTCAGGGGAGCTATGGCCAGTCTGGAGCAACCAGACCAGCAGTGGAGTTTTGATGGATCGTCATCACAGAGGCCACTAGCCAACGGGCAAGTGACCGGACAACATGTCAAGCAGGAAAAGTGCAAAAGGGCTCTACGCAGCACTCGGTGAGTGTGGAGGGGTGATCTTTAAAGCACAGGCTGCTTGGGGCTGAGGCTTCTCAAACCCCAAAGCACAGCATCTAGGGTGCCTCGGGAGCTGCACAGGAAGCACTTTGTTGACTCTTCAAGATGGCCGGTCCCACATCTCTTGTCGCCTCCACGGGTCTCAGCTTTGCCAAGACTGTGGATCAGGCTGTTAGATATATGGGAGTCTGGGTCTTGTCGATCTCTGATGTTTGAGCTCTGGCGGGAGCAACGGCAAAGATAGTCTTGATGCGCTGATGGTGCCTGCTTGCACAGGGTGGCCACTCCTTGACCACACAGGAGATTCTTCAGTCTTCCACGTCGAGTGGGATGTCGAAGGGTCCAGAGTTTCATTTCAAAATTCAGTCAGGATGATCTGGTTTGCATTGGCACAGCTCCTACCTTTATTCCAAATTTAGGGGCTGGATCTCCTGCTAGGTCCCTCCTATGGGTGGGACCCAGTAAGGGGGTGGTTACACCCCTTTCCCTTTGTCCAGTTTCACGCCAGAGCTGGGGCAGGAGAGCCCCAGCACCGGTTTGAACTGGACTTTGCATGGGACACCTTGTGTGCCCCAGGCAGTGTCTAGTTTCATTCAACCTCCCTGCCCCAATCCACAGCTTTGAACCAGAGGGTGGCAGTGATGAACCAGAGGGTGGCAGTGATGAACCAGAGGGTGCTGTGATAAACCAGAGGGTGGCAGTGATGAACCAGAGGGTGGCACTGGTGAAGCCAGGGGTGGCAGTGATGATCCAGAGGGTGGCAGGGATGAACCAGAGGATGGCTGTGATCAACCAGAGGGTGACAGTGATGAACCAGAGGGTGCTGTGATAAACCAGAGGGGGACAGTGATGAACCAGAGGGTGCTGTGATAAACCAGAGGGTGGCAGTGATGAACCAGAGGGTGCTGTGATAAACCAGAGGGTCGCAGTGATGAACCAGAGGGTGGCTCTGGTGAAGCAGGGGGTGGCAGTGATGATCCAGAGGGTGGCAGGGATGAACCAGAGGATGGCAGTGATCAACCAGAGGGTGGCAGTGATGAACCAGAGGGTGCTGTGATAAACCGAAGGGGGACAGTGATGAACCAGAGGGTGCTGTGATAAACCAGAGGGGGACAGTGATGATCCAGAGGGTGGCATTGGTGAACCAGAGGGTGGCAGTGATGAACCGGAGGGTGGCCGCGATGAACCACAGGGTCCCAAACAGGCTGGACATGTAGAAACAACATGGTCGCGACCGTTGCGACCACACAAGTAAGTTCGGGTTCCCGAACTTGTACTAAACCCCCGCGAACTGGCAAAAACAGCAAATTCGCACGAATTCGCAGATTTTGCGGATTGCGAGTTTGTGAATACACAAATTTGCGAACTGCGGCGCTCTATCTACGATTGTCTCTATGTGCTCCGTGGTCCGATCACGTGGTGTGTGAGCGCGTAAACACTAAGAACAGACTATACCTGTCATATGTCTTAAACTCAGCGAGTATATAGTGTGGACTGTGTTGTTATGTACTTGCCTGCATATACTAGCACCTGAAGTGTAAGTCTATAAGTGTAATCAAATATGAATAAACACTGTGTGAATAAACACCGTGTCAATAAGCAATGCATGCTAAAATCAATGTACATTTCATGTTGGTCTGGGGGAATTGTGAACGTGATATTAAAACAGTGATGTTAGAACAATACTGTACACATCATCAAAAATCGTCATCAAATATCATGAATTATCCTTGGAGTCATTAAATGTCGCAAATCCTTTAAAAAGGTGTATAACGGACTTATGACAATCCACATATTTGCATAATGTCTCAATTTATAGATAGCAACTAAGTTCCATCCGTTCATTTAATCCCTTTGGGTATAGGGTTCATAAAAAGTTCATCCAAAATGTCTCCCTTCCCAGAAAGTGATTGTTGTTATCTCTTCCTGGCTGAATAGTTACTGTTTCCAGTATGCAGAATTTTCATAGGGACGGGTTGTGTTTGGCTTCATTGAAATGTGTTGCCACTGTTGATTTGAGGTTTTTCAACCTTATATTGCTCTTATGTTCGATAAGTCTGGTTTTCATTTTTCTTTGTGTTTTACCCACATATGATAGTCCACAGGGGCATCTCAACATATATATTATGTTTCTACTATCACAGGTTCCAGAAACTTTCAATTTGACTGGTGTCCCTTTAGTGGGGTGATTAATGACATTAGCTTTGATGATAGCCGAACAATTTCCACAATTGTGACAGGGTACAGTTCCTTTATACTTATCTCTGTCTTCCTGCTTAGGATTCCTGATAAGTTCCTTAATGTTTTTTGTCCTTTCATACGCAAATATTGGTGCCTTTGAAAATGTTCCTTTAAAGTCTTCTTCCAGTGCCAGCAATGGCCAGTGTTTGATTATCCCTTTCTTAATACAATACCTCTGTGTTTATTCACACAGTGTTTATTCATATCTGATTACACTTATAGACTTACACTACAGGTGCTAGCATATGCAGGCAAGTACATAACGAAACAGTCCACACTATATATTCGCCGAGTTTAAGACATATGACAGGTGTAGTCCATTCTTAGTCTTTACACGCTCACACACCACGTGATCGGACCACGGAGCACATAGAGACAATCATAGATAGAGCGTTGCACGCCGTAACTAACGGAGGGAGACTGCATTTGAAAAAGTTGTGGCAAAAGAGATTGAAGACATTTTCAAAAAACCAAGACCAAAACAGACCAACTTAACTCAAAAAGACAGACAAACATTACAGAAATTGGCAAATATTCGGCAAATAACAATCAGGCAAGCTGATAAAGGAGGGGCACTCATTAGCATGGACACTGCATATTATGAACACCAAGTTGACACTCACGTGCAAGATCAAGATACGTATTTGAAAATGGAATTGGATCCAACAAAGGAATTCATAAAAATTCTGACTAACATCATTGAAAATGCAGAAGATAAAGGGGTTATAGGTCAAAAAGAAAAAGAGTATCTGTTGAAAACGAATCCCTCTATACCGCATATCTACATGACACCAAAGATCCACAAACACGCCACCAAACCACGGTTACGTCCAATTGTTTTTACCGTGGGATCCATACATGAACCCATTGGAAAGTTCATCGATAAACACTTACAAAACATCGTCCAAAAATCATCAACATACATAAAAGATACTACACACTTTTTAAACATCCTTGAGGAAGAAAAGATCAACTTCACAAAAGACATGATCATGGCCACTGTGGATGTGAAGTCCTTATATACTTCCATCCCACACAACTTAAGAATGACCGCAGTTGAAAGCCTCTTGGTTAATGAGGATAAGAGTGATGATTTGAAGGTATTTATCATGGAGCTCATCCATTTCACCTTGTTCCATAGCTACTTTGTGTGGAAAGAGAAATTTTATGTGCAATCCTCTGGAACTTCTATGGGCAATAGCGCAGCACCCACGTATGCTAATACATTTATGTATAGATTTGAATTGGACCACATACTGAACCAACAAACATGGCAAAACAACCTGAATCTTTATAAGCGGTACATTGATGACATATTAGTACTATGGAAGGGAACTACAGACAGCTTAGAGAAAGCTTTACAACAACTCAATGAAATAAATCTAAGAATCCAATTCACGTTTACCATCAACAAAAACAAAACATCATTTTTGGATGTAGCAATATCAGATCAAGAAGGTAAGATTGTCACCAGTGTGTTCACAAAAACTACGGACAGAAATAACCTTCTGCACCATAATAGTTTCCACCAACCACCACTCAAGAAGCACCTACCGTTCTCACAACTTGTAAGGATAAAAAGGATAGCATCCACTGAAGAGTTATACACTAAACACAAAAAAGAAACTCTACTTAAATTCAAAAATAGAGGATATCCTAAATCCATTCTGGAAGCCGCAGCAGAAAGAGCAGACAAATTACAAAGACATCACTTGATATCTTCTAAAACAAAATCAGAAGAACAAAGAACTGTATTTGTCTCAAAATTTTCGAAACTGAGTTATTGTATTAAGAAAGCGATAATCAAACACTGGCCATTGCTGGCACTGGAAGAAGACTTTAAAGGAACATTTTCAAAGACACCAATATTTGCGTATAAAAAGGACAAAAAACATTAAGGAACTTATCAAGAATCCTAAGCAGGAAGACAGAGATAACTATAAAGGAACTCTACCCTGTCACAATTGTGGAAATTGTTCGGATATCATCAAAGGTAATGTCATCAATCACCCCAGTAAAGGGACACCAGTCAAATTGAAAGTTTCTGGAACCTGTGACAGTAGTAACGGAATATACATGTTCAGATGTCCCTGTGGACTATCATATGTGGGTAAAAACCAAAGAAAAATGAAAACCAGACTTATCGAACATAAGAGCAATATAAGGTTGAAAAACCTCAAATCAACTGCGGCAACACATTTTAATGAAGCCACACACAACCCGTCCCAATTAAAATTCTGCATACTGGAAACAGTAACTATTCAGCCAGGAAGAGATAACAAAAATCACTTTCTGAGAGGGGAGACATTTTGGATGAACTTTTTATGTACCCTATACCCAAAGGGATTAAATGAATGGATGGAACTTATTTGCTATCTATAAATTGAGACATTATGCAAATATGTGGATTGTCATAAGTCCGTTATACACCTTTTTAAAGGATTTACGACATTTAATGACTCCAAGGATAATTCATGATATTTGATGACGATTTTTGATGATGTGTACAGTATTGTCCTAAAATCACTGTTTTAATATCATGTTCACGTTTCCCCCAGACCAACATGAAATGTACATTGATTTTAGCATGCATTGCTTATTCACACGGTGTTTATTCACACGGTGTTTATTCATATCTGATTACACTTAAAGACTTACACTACAGGTGCTAGCATATGCAGGCAAGTACATAACAACACAGTCCACACTATATACTCGCCGAGTTTAAGACATATGACAGGTATAGTCCGTTCTTAGTGTTTACGCGCTCACACACCACGTGATCGGACCACGGAGCACATAGAGACAATCGTAGATAGAGCGTCGCACGCTGTACTAACGGAGAGAGACTGCCTCGTCACAGGTTTTGACACATATACGGTAAGATAGGGTAATATTTAGCCACAACAGTAATCTTTTGCAGAGTTTTGAAAACTCGGTTCTGAATATTTCTCACATGGTAGTTACACGTAGGTCTATGTTTGTTGTTTACAGTATCGGGCACGAGAAATCATAAGAACCGCCCAAGGTCAGTGCACGATAAAGATTTATGGATAGTTGAACATTTGAGTGTAAACATTACATTATTTGCGGAGTATAATGCATGCTGCGTATAACGAGGTTCACCACATCTGAGGTTCTACATGGAGGGATATAAGGTTTAATGTAGTCAGACATAGCAACTACAGAGAATACACACCATGCATGTAGAGGGGTCACGTGATAAAAATGAATTGAAGCTGTTTAAAGAAGCTATCACTTGTTTTTGTACCTACATATGATTTGATGTATTATTTCAGAAAAAGTCCCCTGAGGAAGAGCAGTTAGCTCGAAATGCATCAGGCATTCATGAGTGAAAAATGAAATTAATTTTGAAAGTTATGATGATTGAATAACTACGTACCTAAGAATATTATAAGACAACAGAGCATAAAAAATAAGTGAACACATTTATTTGAAAAGAGTATGAACTGAGTCGTTCTGAGTGCTTATGTGACTGTGAATCTTGGAGTCAAGAAACGCGCATCAGTATCAGTATTTACCCCCAATGCTCAGTGGGAGATTCACATAAGGCACCAACCACATTGTTGAACAAGATTACAAACTTCTAACAGTATTATTGAAAACTACTGAGTGCAGAGCCACATCCCATTTGGTTCATATCATTCACATAGCTCTGACACACCACTATAAGCCATTATATAAATCCCACAGACTACAGGACCCAGATTCCCTTTCATCCTTACTCAAAGGAAAACAACTGCCTGAGACACTGCCAGAACACACAGAGCTCCAGGATGCTAGGATATCCTTAGAGGAAATTAGGGGGGCACTCTCATCGCTGGCGACAGGCAAAACCGCGGGGCCTGTTGGCTTCCCGGCCAAATATTACAAAGCTTATCAAGTAACATTGGTGTCGTACCTACATACCCTCTTCGCAGCCTCGGTAGATGTGGGGCGCCGCCCCCCTCGCTATGCGTGGCACATCTCATTTTGCTGCCTAAACCCAACAGAGATCACACTGACATGGGCTCGTATAGACCCCTCGCCATCCTCAACTCCGATTACCAAACACTAGCTAAAATTCTAGTGGATAGACTAGCGCAAGCAGTCCTCTGCCTCGTGCACGCAGATCAAAATGGCTTTGTACCGTCACGTAGTACCTCACTTAACCTACACCGCTTCTTCCGAGTGGCAACCTACTCCACATGCGAGTGGCCGCAGACGGGCTGCCTTGTATTTGACCTTGAAAATGCTTTCGATTCCCTCGAATAGGACTACATGTTTGCGACCCTTGAATGGTACCAGTTAGGCCCCACCTTTTTGCAGCAGACCAAACTGCTCTACACGAACCCGACGATGAGAGTGATGGTGGGCCCTTATATTTCTGAGGCCATCGCATTGCGAGGAGGCCTTAGACAAGGCTGTCCGTTGTCAATCAATCAATCAAGACATTTATAAAGCGCACTACTTACCCGTAGGGTCTCAAGGCGCTTGGGGGGGGGGGTGCCGTTACTGCTCGAACAGCCAGGTCTTGAGCTTCTTCCTGAAGGAGAGG
Source organism: Lissotriton vulgaris (assembly GCF_964263255.1). Lineage (NCBI taxonomy): Eukaryota > Metazoa > Chordata > Amphibia > Caudata > Salamandridae > Lissotriton > Lissotriton vulgaris. The sequence continues at coordinate 42,591 of NW_028243666.1, forward strand.
TGGTCTTGGGTCAGGCGCAGGTCGGTCGGGAGGGAGTTCCAGGTCTTGGCGGCCAGGTAGGAGAAGGACCTTCCTCCTGTTGTCACTCTTCGGATGCGGGGGACGGCGGCGAGGGCGTGGTTGGCTGAACGGAGGTGGCGTTTGGGAGCGTAGAAGTTGACTCGGTTGTTGAGGTAGCTCGGGCCTTGATCGTGTAGGGCTTTGTGTGCGTGGGTGAGGAGACGGAAGGTGATTCTTTTGTTGACGGGGAGCCAGTGCAGGTCTCTCAGATGTCCGGAGATGTGGCTGGTTCGTGGGATGTCGAGGATGAGTCTGGCTGAGGCGTTCTGGATCCGCTGGAGTCTCTTCTGGAGCTTGGCGGTGGTACCGGCGTAGAGGGCGTTGCCGTAGTCCAGTCGGCTGGTGACGAGGGCCTGGGTGACGGTCTTCCTGGTCTTGGTGGGGATCCACCAGAAGATCTTCCGTAGCATGCGTAGGATGTTGAAGCATGATGAGGAGATGGCGTTGACTTGCCTGGTCATGGAGAGGGAGGAGTCCAGGATGAAACCCAGGTTCCGTGCGTGGTCCGTCGGTTTGGGTGCGGTGCCCAGGGCGGGGGGCCACCAGGAGTCGTCCCAGGCGGAGGGCGAGGAGCCCAGGATGAGGACCTCCGTCTTGTCTGAGTTCAGTTTCAGGCGGCTGGTTGTCATACACTCGGCTACATCTTTCATCCCTTCGTGCAGATTGGCTTTGGCGGCGGCGGGGTCGTTGGTCAGGGAGAGGATCAGCTGGGTGTCGTCGGCGTAGGAGATTATGTTGAGGTTGTGTTGGCGTGCGATGGCCGCGAGGGGGCTCATGTAGACGTTAAAGAGGGTGGGGCTCAGCGAGGATCCTTGAGGGACGCCGCAGATGACTTCGGTGGCCTCTGACTTGTACGGTGGTAGGCGGACTCTCTGTGTTCTTCCGTCGAGGAAGGAGATGATCCATTCCAGTGCCTTCTCCTGGATTCCGACGTTGCAGAGGTGTCCCCTCTCCTCTTTGCACTGGCGATGGAGCCACTTGCGGAGTCCTTGAGAACCCAACTACAGAATGGCATTCCCCTAGGCGGTGACCTGCACACAGTCTCGCTGTATGCCGACGACCTGCTGATATATTGCAGGGACGTCACTCAGATCCCGGAGGTCCTGGCCCGTGTTCTGGGACAGTTTGCAACTATATCAGGTCTAAATGTTAATGCCCCTAAATCTAAGCTGTATGCCTTTGGAGCAGGAGTCTCAGATCCAGGATTTGTGCTCAATGGGGAGCGAGTGCAATAGTGCCCAGACACGTTTCGTTATTTAGGCATAGGAGTCTATCGGCAACCGCAGGACCTCTTTGACAGAAACTTAACCAGAGCTTTAACAGCCATTCGTTCTTAAATGCACTTCTGGAGCACACTCCTCCTGGCAGTCAGGAGCAGAGTCGCACTGGGGAAAATGGTGGTCTTACCAAATTTCCTGTACTACTTTGCCAACCTGCCTAACTATGTACCAGCCTCCTTCTTTGCCCAGGTAGAACAGTCAGCTAGGGACTTTATCTGGGGTCCCAACCGACACAGGGTAGCGATCAAGAAGCTATAATTACCCACAGATCAGGGGGTCCAGCGGCCCCTTGCTTTGAGCACTAGTACCTCGCGACTCAACTCCAGTGGATCGCCAGATGGCTTGCAGATCAACAGCGCAGCGACAGTGGCAAACATATCTACTACACCTCTTCCGTAGGACACGCAGCACTAAAGTCACCTCCCGGGTCCTAGTCCTGGGAATAGTCACTGTCAAACAGCTAATTATGAAAAGATGGAAGGTGTCAGATCCCCCACAGGTATAGGCTTGGAGGTGCTCCACCATTGCGTGGGCCAGAGCAAAGGGTATAGCTATCAGGCTAGAAGCACTGGTGGGCCTCAGGAAAGTACCTATAGCTGAAAATTGAGAAGCAACCTTGGCAGCACTGCAGCAATCCACAGATCTGCTAACCTAGTCCCTACAAACACCTGGCTTAACCAACCAACACGCGCACGTGACCCCCACCCATAGACCGCACTTTTGCAAAAGCTCATTTGCCAACAGCTAATAGATTCGATCCCAATACATCTGCGCATGATAATCCTATGACAATGGTATTGCTAAGGGACGCCTTCAGAGGCATAAATACAGCTACACATGTACTCAAATTAAATCAATTCAAAATCAGCTTTATTTGGTTCAACAAATCTCACCATAAAAGCATACTATAAAAAAAACATTTCTAAATGTACATTATTATTCCGTATATTTTAAAAGAAAAATACAGAAAAAGAATATGCAATATTTTATCCAAAACACCGTAAAACCATCATCGATCAATCATGGCATTTTTAAAGGGGCGAGGAATTTTCAAAACATTCAGTCGCTGGAGATAAAGTGCTGGTGCAAGAAGTATTTAGTGAGACCTGGACTCAAACCTGCGTGACCGATTCAACCCTACTCCAAGTTCAATACCCTATATACATTATTGCCACATGATGACCAGCTTCACCAAACTGTCTGCACCAAATTGACTCTTAAGCACAAATATGTCAGATGTATTGGTTATGGATAGCACTGTATTATAAACGACTGTGTGTAAAAACATTATGTCAAAAACAACTACTAAACCACCTTTGTTGTATTCACATATACCGATGTCTAGTGACGCACAATATCTACTGTTGCTACAAGTTGCAGAAATGATGTAATAGCAGCTCATGTAAATGATTACTAAAAACTAATAAAAAAAGATTTAATTAAAAAATAAAATGAATGGATTGGTCTCTTTTTGCAAGTGGGTAGGTTCAATGTAATCCCCTGTAGCAATCTAACAGTGTGAACAATTGTGTTAGGATTTGAATTTCGGGTTAGCTGAGGGACGCACCCTGACCAAGGAGGAACCACAATCCTAGTCACGGCAAGTAGGATATACATCATACATTAACCTCTGCATCTCCCTTTTACCACCCATTCCCTCTGGATATCACATACAAGTCCAGGATAATGTCGCAATGCACACTCAAGTTCAAGCAATGCCTAAAGTCTAAATCTTCACTCCCCCGTGGGATCTCACTGGGTCTTATCCATCCACCATTAGACATAATGCCCCGATTTCCTATTGACCAACAATTTGAGTCCCCCACAACCCATCCATCCCAAACTTTATCGTATTTTCCAGTACTTACTCTATTCTCATATATCAACTTTTGTCTTATTGTGCATAGTTCCATTCCCTCCACCCCGTGTTGGAGTTTCGGACAGGTTGTGCTGCCCCATTTCTGAGTAAGTTCTCTCTGTGATACCATGTATCCTAGATTAATCAGCAGTTTATCAGAGAATATTGCATCAAATTCTGCCCTGATGCCAAGCAATGTTGTCTGTGCTGTCAGTGCTATAGGCACTCCTGTAGCTTTCTCTAAGGTGTGTGTCACTCCATCCCAAAGGGTCCTATGTTTGGGCAGTCCGACAAGGTATCAATGAACAAACCATGTTAGTCACATTGTCTGAGGCATCGATCATTCTATGTAGGAGAATGTGGGTGTAATATGTTCTGTGCAGGATTTTTTGTTTTATCAGTTGAAAGCTTGCTTTAATGACTACTTCCCAGAGAAATTGGAGCACCTCCCCTCAGTCATAGTCCTCTAGCTCCTCTACATCCCTCTGCTATTTAGTCCTCAGCTGTAACAACTCTTTCTGTGTATTCCTCATTAGCACAGCATAAGAAAGTGTTTTTTTGGGGATATGTTCATCCACTAGTCGACATTCCAGTTGCGAGTCCTCCTTTGTCTCCCAACCCTTGTGATCATGGGCTGCAGAGAATGTCGTAGTTGTAAATAATTAAATATTTCCATATCAGCCAAATTGTATTAATCCTGTAAATGTGCGAATGGTACTATTCCATTTGCATTCCATACATCTTATAGTATGGTGAGTCCGAATAGATCGGATTGCTTAAAGCCTGGGAGGTTTGATCCCGGCTGTAGTCTTGTGCCCACCCACAGGGGAGTTCTAGGCGTAAACCTCTTTTCCTATCCCATTTCTCTAGTCAATCTGCACCATGTAGACACTACTGTGACCGTAGCTGGTGAGGCATCCTGCAGCATCCACCCTCCATAAAGCTTATGGATGGAGACTTTCTGCCCCAACCTTTCCTGCCAGTGGGGCAAATGCCTACTCATTCACTGTGAATACCTGTGATGCCTCATCATACCCACAAATGTTCGGTAGTGCAACACCGCACTCATGAACGGTTCTTTGTAGTGTGGTGAATGCCATCTGTGCCGGGCCATCCAGCCAGAGCAGTGACCACAGTAGTCTGTTTGTTGTCTGGATGAAGGCGTCAGTGATGGCATACAGACTTTTTGCAATATGTGTGTAAATCTGAGTAGTGATATTTGAGCGGAAATGGGGTGTTTTTTGTGGTGTAGTTGTGTGACCTCACCATTTAATACACTTACCAACCTCTTTATGTCAATTAAGAATCATCAGTTAAACCCTGGGTTGAGGTGGCATTGAGGAGCAAGACATACACAAAGTAACAAAGGTTAAGAATTTAAACAGCTCCAAAACAGTTGAAGAATTAATTGAGACCACACTCAGGAAATCCAACACCAATTTATAAAAATAGACTGTTTTTGTATAAGAATTTAGACACTATACTGAAAAAGACCCACTTATGAGTTCTGGAGATTTTGATTTTACAAGCAAAACTAAATAAAGCATTTTCACTTAAACAGGAACTATCCTTGGCAAAGTAAATGAATGGGACACCTTTGGTAGGTGTCAATGCGATCAGTTAGAAGTACTTGGGGAGACAAGCTCTGGCATGGAGCTAGTCAAGGAGACCAGCAAGGTCCTCAAAAACAGTTACCTTTACAAGAGAAGCAGGCTTTCAGCAGTTCCAGACACTTTATCCACATTGCAAGGGATTCAAATGGAGTGGTCCTGATGCATGGTATGAAGAATGCTCAAGAAGCGCTAAGGATGCTGTGGATGTGACCCAGTCATAGTGGCTCTTCCTGCAGGGATTGCTTGGCCCCTGAAGATGATGAGGAGTTCCTAGAGGTGCTACCTGCAGGGTAAACATCACACAAAGTCCTCTCCGGCCTGGCCGAATTCAAGTCCCCCCCTGGACTACCACTCGCCCATTGTCGCGGTCACAGATCCTAACAACTTTCTGATAGCACGCTCAGATTCAGTGAATTCAGGTGGAACTCCGTGTGTTGTGTCTTGGTCTTTGGTGCTGCACGGCAGTGGTGGTAGCGGGTTGAAGATTTTGGGCAACCAACTTGCCCCACCAGTCTTTTTCAGCTGTTGTGTCCTGTGATGTGAACAGGCGGTCAGTCAGCTGGCCCTTGTAGTCTCTTGGCTTGACTGGGCACTGGATACAGTTTCTCCTCGAGCAGGACATAGCAGGTACAGTCCCTCTCTTCACTAGCCACCATGTGCATTGGTCGTCAGAGAAGCCTCTCTTTTCTGGTCCCTCGATGCAGCAAGGCAGTTCTTCTTCCAAGTTGGACAAGATATGGGGTCTGGGTGCCAGAGATGCCTTCTTTATGCTCGAAAAGTGCAATCAGGGAAGAATGCAATTGGGAGCCAATGGGCTACCAGGTTACCTCCTAACTGAGGACCACTTACTGTAGAGTGTGGCATCCTGCTATCACAGTATGCACCATTCTGCCCACTCCCATGACAGCAAGGCCACTCTCTCAGTGTTCAGACCTCCCTAACCTGTTTGGCAGCAGGTTGTCCTCCTCTGCTTCTCATTCAAGCATGTCTACCTTAACAATAGGGCAGCTCTCCAAGGGTTTCACATCTGCCCTTCAAAGCCAGATTCCCCTATGAAGCCTGCCTTTTAGGGCTAACCCCTAAGTGGCTTCCTGCAGAAGGGAGATGACACCTCCCTCGTCTGCAATCCTTTGTTGTTCTCTTTCCTGAGAGTCGTTGGCACGTCTTTCCAGGAGGGAGAAGGCTGTCTTGTGAAGCAGGCTCCAAATGTACCTGGGAAGATACAGAAGTTTTAAAGACAACAAAGTGACAGCTTTGCTAAAGCTTCACACTGCAGCAGGTTACTTTAATTGAGACTTGAGATACAAATCAAGCGTTATGTAACAAGTTGCTTGATACTTCAGAGTGCCCACTTTGGTTGCTCAGTTCAGGAGTTAGCACAGCTGAGGGGTCAGCATTTAACCCTATACTCGCCAATTGGGCAACCACGTTTTTCCACAGTAAAACAGCCATTTTGTGTGTTGTAATGTCAGGACATGTACAGTACATGTCATGTCTGTGCCATATGATGCACCATGCCTTTTAGACTTGATAGGACTACTAGAGGGGTGACTCACACACATGTACAGAGGAAGTGAAGGCTTTGCTATGCTTTTAATTGCAAAGATGGGCCAGCAGTGTGAGACTGCTCTCTCAGTTTGCAGTGGCAGACTGGGAGACTCGTTTTACTTAGGGGACCCCCAGGATGGCACAGCCAATGCTGCAAGCCCTGGGGAACCCCTATAACTTACATGCCCTGGGTATCAGGTTACCTTTTACTAGCGACATACAGGTAGGTTAGCCACTTCCAATTGAGTACAGCCAATTCAACATATAATTTGAGGTCAGGGCACTGTTGCTGAGGTCTTGTTAGCAGACCTTGATGCCCTCTGAGAGTCAGAAAATCAGCAGCATCAGCCTAGAAACATCAGTGATAGAGGGTACCCCTGTCTTGTACGCTTCTGTATGAGGTCGTCCTGGGACAGGATCCCATTCACCTTAAGGTGGGCTGTAGGGTTTGTGAAAATATAAATGGGCATTCTATCCAATTACATTTCTGATTCATGACTAGGAATGCGATTAACCCGGTTGATCCCTAATTTGTCCGCTATTGTAATATTATTTTACATGCGTAGGAGGATGAGCTTTGTCGACCTTTTTGGTAATAACCAATTCTGGTATGGGTGCTCTAGGTCTGAGATCACACCTTTTAGTCTGTTCACTAAAACCTTAGCCAAAACCTTTCTGTCTGCATTAATAAGCGTCATCGGTCTATAGGTGTCCCATCTAAGGGCGGGCAATAAATTCCGCTCTGCTTGCGGAATTTGTGAACTTTTAGCAATTCCGCGCTCCGCGCGGAAAGCAGAATTGCCGAAAATTCCATGATCCACGGCGTACCAGAATTCGTGAACTTGTTGAGTAGAGGTATTGCACAATACGTTGACATCTTCTTTGATAAATAAATATGCAGGACAGGATTCATTCTGGCAGAATGTTCCTGTCACAAAAATTAAACCTTAACAAGAAGCACTTACAGATGAAAATAAAGCAGGTGCCCGAGTTGAAGCTCAAATTCAGTAACGCATTAATCAGCACCAAAAATTGGTGAGCATGGTCGAGGCTAGGCGGGTGTGCATTCTCCCCATATCTCCCGTCAACAATTTGCTGTAATCCTTGATGGAGGTCTTTGCATCCATGAGTTTCTCGAGCGCCATCCCTGTGTAGTTCCTGTGACCAGGAGGTTCTTTCTACTCATCTGCTGCTCTGTTCGGTCTCTGACCCTTTATAAACAAGAGGCATGTGAACTCGCATAGAAGCCCCGCCCCACACACACTTGTGGTATGCAACGTCTTCCTGCCCTTTCCCCACTATGTTGGACAGCTCACTCAAGGGACCCCGGCGCCTTTCGGTGCGGTGGCAAAGTTACAGGCACACTTGGTCACTGGAGGCAACTTTTCTGGCCATTTACGCAGCTGTAATATAGGAAAAGCACTATACATGTACCCAACAAGGTAGCACTTACTGATTAGCCAGTAGAAAGTACTCCAGTTGAGTAGAGGTACTGCACAAAAGGTGGCATCTTCTTGGATAAATATGCAGGGCAGGATTAATTCTGTCACGATGCTCCAGTCACAAAAATTAAACCTCAACAGGAAGCACTTACTGATATAAATAAAGCAGGAGCCCAAGCCGAGTTGAAGCTCAAATTCAGTAATGCATTAATCAGCACAAAAAGTTGGTGAGCACGATTGAGGCTAGGGAGGTGTGCAGTTTCTCCCCATATCTACTGTCAACAATCTGCTGTAATCTTTGAAGGAGGTCTTGCATCCATGAGGTTTTTTAGAGCAATCCCCGTGTAGTTCCTGTGACCAGGAGGTTCTTTCTACTCATCTGCTGCTTTGATCACCCTCTGACCCTCTATAAAGGAGAGGCACGTGAACCTACATAGAAGCCCTCACATACATTAGCGGTATGCAACGCCTTTTTGCCCTTTCCCCACTATGATGGACAGCTCACTCAAGGGACCCCGGCGCCTTCGGAGTGGTGGCAGAGTTACAGACACACATGGTCACTGTAGACATCTCTATTGGCCCTTTACGCAGCTGTAGTGTAGGAAAAGCACTACACATTTACCCAACGAGGTAGCACTTATTGATTAGCCAGTAGTACATCCGGTTGAGTAGAGGTATTGCACAATACAGTGGCATCTTCTTGGATAAATATGGCACGATGCTTCTGACACAAAAATGTATTCTGCGAGATCATGGAATTCCGTGTGCTCGCTGAGCTTTTTTGCAGTTTCGATGAACTTTGTGTAGCTATACTACGCAAATTTCGCCATCCCCTAGTCCAATCTATCTTTGGGTTTGCCTACTTTAGGATTAAGTACAATGGTCACCGTGCACTTATCTCTTGGTAGCTCCCCCCTTCACTGTGCTGCTCTATACATATTGTACAGTGGGCTTGCTATCTTTCCTGTCAGTCCTTTAAAAAATTAAGTCAGAACCCTGTTTGTGGCTTTTCCTGAATGTTGTTGCATAAGCACAGGTGTTATTTTGTCTGTCATTAGCTCACTCTCTTGGTTTAGGGCAGCTGTCATTTCAAGCTGCCTACTAGCGCAGTCTCCTGAAAATGGCTTCAAGTCCTGCTCGGTGACTGTCAACAGGGGTCATAAAAGTTCTACATATAGCCAGCCAGCACTTTCACTATTCCCTCGCTACCCACAACAGCAGAGCCATCTGGTGCTACAATACTTTCAATATGATTCCTATCCATCGCCACTACTCAGCACTGCCAATGGCTTCCCAGATTTATCCCCCATTTCATATATAAGTTTCTGCTTGGCAGTATATGCAATTTTAACCTCAATTGTTACTAGGGAGCAGAACTCTTCAGTTTTAGTAAAGATACTCATTCTCTTGGAAGCTGATGGTGTTGAGTGGTACTCTTCCTCCATATGTATTAGCTCATATTGGTGGCGCTAGGAGTTTTCCCTTTTTTCTCCTATTTTGTCACTGTTAGACCTGGCATCATTGGCGTGAGTTTCCCTTCCATTTTTACGGATTGCCTCCTCTGATTTGATATGTTTTTCCTGGATTTATGCTTTGGGCACTGTGCCACTGATAATCAGTGCCACAGTGCAAGTGCTCCCTATGTTAAATTAATATACTAATTTGATTCCATGATTGGGTTATTTCATTTACCTGTCAGCCCTTAGTACAGTGCACCATGTGTGCCCAGGGCTTGTAACTAAAATGCTGCTGGTGGGCTTGCACCACTGGTCTTGCTACCCAGAGAATCAGCTTGTAAAGTATGTCTCAGGCCTGCCATTGCAAGGCCTGTGCGCAGTCTAGCACTGCCATGTCGACTTGGCCATGTGCACCCACTTTCCAGTCCCTAAACCTTCCCTTTGCTTCATATTAGACACCCCTATGGTAGGCCCTAGGGCAGGGTGCATTGTAAGTACAAGGTAGGACATGCTCTGGTGTGTGTAGCATGTTCTAATATTGAATTACAGTCATTTTCGTTTTTTCACTATTGAAGGCTACCTGTTTTCCATAGGCTAGAATGGGCAGTTAGATTATTACATTCTTATAATCCTAACAGATTCAGGGAACATGGTAGAAATTCAGATTTAGTATGCCTGAACTCAGAATAATAAAGTACATCTTTTAGTAAAGTTGATTTTACTATTTTGTGTTTGGAAATACCACTTTTAGAAAGCAGTTATTTGCTTGCCTAACCTTTTGAGCCTGCCTCTGCTGGGTTGTGTGTTCCTTGTCTGGGTTTGTGAGTGACAGGGCTAGGGAATTCCAGTAGACAGGCTGGGGCAGCCCAGTGGTTAATAGAGAGATCTGTATCTAGATGGGAGGGAGAAGTTGCACATGTTACCTGAATAGGGCTGGGGCTTCCCTCTACAATGCTGGCTCCACCCCCTGTGGCTTGTCTGATGTCTCTGCCCTGCACTGTGAAAGGAGAGGAGGAATCATGTCAACAGAGTGCTCCAGAGCTGCATCTTCCCTCCACTGTGCTGGCTCCACCTCCTGTGGGGCGGCTGATATCTCTGCCCTGCACAGTGAAAGGAAAAGGAGAGTCATGTAAACAAAGTGTTCAGGAACTGGTTTGAACTAGGCAGAGGCCTCTCTGCCTTCAGAGAACAAAAGATGTTGGGGTATAAATATTAGGACCCTGATCCCAAGAAATTAGATCACTTCTGGAACAAGAAACCTTTCCGCCAAGGAAAAGAATCAAGGAAGCTGCAGGAGTTGTACTGCCCCTCTGCCAGTGTGATGTTTGCAGCGTTGGCCTGCAGTGATTGCTTCATTGCCAAGGGAATGGAGAAGGAACTTTGTAAGGACTTTCATTTACAGAATATTCTCCAAGGGCTTGAACTGTGCTTGCCTACTGCGGAAGTCTCAGGGACAAAAGACTTCACCTCCAGCTCCCTCCTGAATTTCCTTGCTGGGAATTCTGACTCCAGACAGTTGAGTGCCGCTGGGAGCTGGAAGCGTGTCGCCGCCGTAGCTGAAATCATTGCAACGACAGAGAAGCAAGCCTTTGTCGCATCTCCCTGGAAGCGTGTGTTCATCAAAGATGCCTGCTGTCGCATCACCGGAGAAGCGTGACGCCATCGAAAGAGTCGCCATTGCATCACCTGAGAAGCTTGTCGCAGGACCTCTCGTGGCTTTAAAGTACAGAGTTGTCGCAAGGCTGCCAGGGCGTCATCGCATCGTCATCGCATCGCCGCATCAAGGGCGCCATCTTCTCGCATCGCAGCCGGATCATTGCATCGCATCAAGGCACCATCTTGCGCAACGCAACGGGCCCGCAATCCAAGAATCCACGCATTACCTCTGCACCGGTAAGGCTCACGACGAGTCCCCTACTCTGCGCCAGCATTGAGGAAGGACGCAACCGTTCCCCCGGGTCACGGAACCGACGCATCTCCCCTTTTGCAAGCCTTTTGTTCACTTTGCGTTACGCATCCAGGTGACTGTCAACAGGGGTCATAAAAGGTCTACATATAGCCAGCCAGCACTTTCACTATTCTCTCGCTACCCACAACGGCAGAGCCATCTGGTGCTACAATACTTTCAATATGATTCCTATCCATCGCCACTACTCAGCACTGCCAACGGCTTCCCAGCTTTATCCCCCATTTCATATATAAGTTTCTGCTTGGCAGTATATGCCATTTTAACCTCCATTGTTACTAGGGAGCGGAACTCTTCAGATTTAATTAAGATACTCATTCTCTTGGAAGCTGTTGATGTCAAGTGGTACTCTTCCTCCATATGTATTAGCTCATATTGTAAGTCTTGGTGGCGCTAGGAGTTTTCCCTTTTTTTCCTATTTTGTCACTATAATCACCACCCAAGCTGTGCATTGTAGGTTTCCCATCTACTTAATGATTCACTCACTTCCTCTGAGTTCATTTTAAAATAGCGTTCCATAGCCATAGTGAGGCATTCTCTCACTTTCTCATTTGTCTTGTTGTAAGACGCCATTCTCTATTCTGTCCTACCTCCCAGTTTTTTGTTCTCAGCATCACACTTAATGGTGAGCGATCTGAAATCCCGTTCACTTTCAATTCTGCTTCCACAAATCTATGGAGTGTCACCAGTGGAGGGGATTTATCTGGGAGTGATTGCCATGTGCTCTGGAGTAATAAGAGTAACCGTTTTGTTCCATATATAGACTTTTATATATCACCTAAACCTATTACCTGTATAAAGGCACCCAATTTCCCAAACTGAGGGTTGTGGCCCAAGTGGGGGCCATAATATCCATGTGGGGATGCATCATCATGTTAAAGGCACACCCTATGATTGTCGTCACCCCGAGGTATTGTCCTACAGTAGATGTCCCAAGTATTGCATGGTGTTAGTCTGCAGTCCAGTTGGAGCATAGATATTGACCAATACCAGGAGCTCACCCTCCCAAGCCCCCAAAACCACAAAGCAGCATCCCTAGTCAACTGACCGGACCTGTGTCAGCTGGAACGGTGTGCTTAACTTAAAAGTATACAAACTCCCCCCCCCTCCCTACCTTACCATGGCACGATCTCTAAACTGCCCGCCACCTCAATGCATGGTATATACGTCACATAACAAAATCAAAGGATTGGAGTGTAACCCCTCTGCAGATGGTAAATTGTTACTCTGATTCATGCTTAGGGAGCTGGGGGCTCAGCTGCCCACAATCTGTGTGCATGTGTAGAATCCTATCTTGTTGCTCCCTCCTGCTCATGAGCCCCAGGTTATCCGAGACCCAAAGTGCCGCAGGATCATGGAGACATCAACTGGCACCTTCAAAATATTTCCTCCTAGGTCCTCGGTGTGACCGGTGGTAGTGACCTGTAGTCTCCGTCTTCTCATTAGTCAAATTCTTCCTCCCACAATCCCCAAGACTTACCCCCCAATGCATTGCATTTATTGAAGGTCTCCAGGAAGTTTTGTGTTGGAGGTCCCAAGGTCCATCACCACTTGCACTCTCCAAGATTACTTGATCCTTGGTTGGTACCATAGGTGTTCCTCATGGTCTCACTTTGCATAATTTCTGTATTGCTGCCATCACAGTACTTGGAATTTCTCTCCACCATTGTGGAGGGGAAAGCTGACCTTGTCCCTCCAGCTGATCTTGTACTTTCTCCATCTCAGTGAGGAAATGGATCTCTCCCTGGGGTATAATGCTAGACTTTACTGGGTAGAGAAGGATGTGGCGGATGTTCAATATTTAGAGGGCTTGTTTAAATGCCATGAAATTCACCCTTTGTCGCTGTACATCTGTGGTGAAACCCACAAATATGTTGACCGTAGCTCCTTCTAATGTCCATGGCCATCTGCTCTCGCTGCTTGGTGGTAGGATGGTGTCTCTGTCTCAAAGTAGAATAGTCTGGCAACTATGGGCTGTGGTGGAGTCTAGCGGGAAGTGGCCTTCCAGAGACCTTATGCACCTGCTACACTGTAAACCATTTTGAGGTCACCCCCAAGAACACCAAGGAGAACCACTCCTCCAGCTATAGTTCAGTACTTGGGCTTTCAAGCCTCTTTGACATCCCAACCAAATAAATGTTATTGGGGTGGGATCAGCTCTCTGCATCATTCCCCTTTTCCACCAAGGTGGCCACCTCCTTCCTCAGCACCCGCATGCTAGTGGTAGTCTCAGTCACCATGGGGTGGACCTGGATTGGAGTATATTTAGCGTCCGACATTCAATCTCACAATTTCCTGTGGTCGGCCTGCAAGGGGTTAACGTCTTGTGCCTCTATGTCAATTGTTTATTCTAGGGCCATATTGGTCTCCCTTATTACTTTCAGTTGTGGTCTTTGTGTGGGTCACCAAGTTCATGTACATTAGTGGGGGCATCTGTCCATTTACCTCACTCTCTGCATGTGTGTGCCCTCACCCAGGTGTGTTCTAGTGGCTTTGAAGTGGACCATTGCGTCTGCTACATCTATGTGGTACCCCAGTGCACACCGGGCCTCCTGCACTTTGCAGTCCTCTTTTGACAGGATACCAGTAGGTGGCCTTATTAGATCCACCTGGGCATTCCTTGAGTCACCACCGGTGGGCACTGCGGATTCACCCGGGAAAATGGAAAAGCTTTCCTCACCCAACAACCTTGCGATCCACCCTGAGACCAGAAGTCATCTTCCCAAATGTGGTGGATGAGGCAACATCACCATGGGGCCTCCTTAGCAGCATGAGTACTCATGATACCACTCTGTACCTATGAGTTCCACTCTCTTCCTGGAGTCCGGATATATTGTGCTGGTGATCTGGCCCTTATCAGTCACCTGCATCTAGGTTTCTATATCAGCTCCATCAGCCTCCAAGGAAAGGATATAGTGCTTCCTCTACAAAGGGGCTTCCATGATCACCCAGCAGCAACTGTGACAAAAGCTGGAGCATACAGAAGGCGTTGGAGCATTGTCACCTTCCAGTCACAACAGGCAACAGGCTTCTCAATCACCTGTATAGGCTCTGAGTCTCAGACCGCTGTCGGTGTCCCAGTCTTCAGCCAGTGGCTGTCTGGTAACATCGGTATCTCGCCCAAAGGCCTTCACACCCCTGCACCATCGGGCAGAAAGGTTGCAGAAGCTCCCACTCGCCTACCTCTCCGATGCACCCACAAGGTTCTCCTCCAGTCAAGTGGAGGAGGGACGGTTGTCATCTGTTGAGATGGGGAGGGAGATCCCAGCAGTCTCAACACATAGACATTGGAGTCAGTCTTCCTCTGCCCAGAAAAATTAGGGCTGATGCTACATATCCCTGTCAAGACAATGATCATCCCCTTCTCCTGCCATCTCTGTGGCCAGTTCTGACGTCCAGACATCCACATAGTTCCAGGGGTCCGGGACGGCAGCTCTACAGTCGGCACTCCACTGCGAGGAAGACAGGATAATTGAGCTTGTGGGCTGCGGCAAAGTAGCTCTGCTATTAAGCAACCTTCTCCATGTGGCTCCACACCACCCGGTTCATCATTATTATTAATACTTCTTTGTATGTGCCAGTCTCGCTTAGCCACCACTGTCTTTGAAAATGGACCACAGAACATTCCTAGACCTGGGAAGAAGGGCACTTTGCCTGAGAAATTGTCAGAAATAAGACCCAAAGATTTATGACTCCTGGTGCCAAAGGATTGGAACTACTTATCAAGTGGTTGGCCCCGTGTGCCTCCTCAAGAAACAGAATATGTATAAAGACTACAAAAACCAAGCTGACCATTGAGGAATAGGCATTACATGGGCCAATGCTCAAGTTATATTGAACACAGAATTCCTTGAGTCCCTGTGAGCTGCAAGATGGACCAGGAACAACTTTCGCAGTAGATGGGGAAAAGTCTGTATTAGTAATTTTCTCCACCTCCAAAAACTAAGAAAGCGTGCTGAGGCTTCCCTTAGAAAAATGCACACACAACGACAAGAAAACCAGGTGTGTAATACTGTGAGCTTTTTGCCTCATTGAAAACAGAGTCATCAGTACGTCACAGTGAAGTTATCTGGCCTGAAGAAGTCCTTGCTCATTACAGCTATCAGCCTTTCCAAATGGATGGATTTTAAGAACAAATTGTTTTTTCCTATGTCTGAAGGAAAAACCTTCCAACATGTAGAGGTAGAACATATATACCAGAGGCTAAGTACTTTGATGGTGTCGTAATTTGGCAATGGCCGGGTTAGCGCTTAGCTTTGCTACACGTTATTTCCCTTAACTTGGCCATATTAGGAAAACGCCATTTTGTATGTTACGGCGGCCATTTTAGGGAATGAGCTGCCTCGTGGTCAGCATGCCCTTTAGTCCTTTGTCCGTGCCACTGACCATCCGAGTTTGCCCAGCAACAGGCTATTTTTAGTAATGGTCAAGCCTGTACATGCGCTGTCCCAACTGACCAGTCACCCCTCAGGAATGTTCCGCCAAACTGACCAGTTGAGTTGTAACCCCTCCCATGAGTTGGCTGTGCTCCAAAAATGACCATATATGTACATAAAGCTCTGTAACCTTGTACCGCCTACCTTTTATTACCTGTAAAAAGGTATAAAAGAAGGAATCACACCAACGTTCGGTGTGATACTTCTTGCATTGCCGAAGGGTGCTGTAGGAATGTACCACCCCCCCATGGGGTCTTAATAAACTTGTCTTTTGTACTTTTCAGTTTCCGTGCCAACAGTTCTTTGGTGTAAGTGGGTATTTCCGTGGAGCATGTAGGCCTTGGGAACCCGATACCACAAATTGGCGACCACGAAGGGACTCATCGGCGACTCGGATGCCCGAAGGAGAGGTCGTGACGAAGGATTGGAAACTCGCCATGGACGCGTACGCTGCCACCGAGTGACCCGAGTCTTGGCACCCAGGGTGTTTTCTTCCTTTCCTTCTGATCTGACCTTCCAGGTGGCGCCGGTCTCCGACTGAGTTCTTGATCGTCTGCGTTGCTGGATAGTGCCGTTTGGCTGATTCGGTTAAAGACCTTGGCAGTTGGAATCTGGACTTTTGAGATTTGGGTAAGATTTGTGAGCGGTAAGGTAGTCTACGGACGCTTACTGAAGTTCTATGATTGTGTCTATGATTTGAGTTAGCTAACTATTTGACTTTGTGAACTTTGAATCTATATGTGTAGTGCACTTCACATAGGCAGGCATGTAGAGATGTTTCTCTAATATCGTTTGTATTCTGAGCGGCACATTTGTGTGAAGTACTGTAAGTGCCATTTGTATAGTGTCACGCTTTCGTGATACTTTTTGGACATGCCTGTTTTAAGCACGCTCCGAGGGATGTGCTGTTTTGGAAATGGTACCACAATTAGGTTAGCGGAATCACAGCCGGCTCCCCCAGAAGGAACTCCAAACCGTGAGATGTACGTCAAATTTGGCCTTCCCCCTATACTGTATAGTAAATTATGGCATAAATACACCAGAACCGATCCCGAGTTGCAATGGCCACTACATGGGTCGTTTGATTTACGAAAGGTTCAGTTTGTGGAGCAATGTTTGTTTCAGCGCAGGTCTAGACAGAATATGTTCGATTGTGTGCGAATGTGGGAGAAAGCAGTGCGTGAACGTATGAAGCATGAAGTTGCCTTGGCGGACAAGGAGCAGCGCAAGGCTGCTCGAGATAAAGCTTTACAGCTTGAGGAAAAGGAGGCACAGGAAAAGAAACAGAGGGCGGAACGGGAACGTAATTTGCAATCAACTGGTCAATTTCCTATTCGACGACCACTTTATCCTGTCCTTAATAATGAAATTGATGATTTTTCGTTGTTAGATCGATCGCCGCCTCCTTACGTTCCTCCTACGGCTCCGACCGAAGATTCTGGCGATGAAGACCAAGATAAAACGGATAAGTCGAGTGTCAGGTTATCTGCTCAGAGAGGAGCGGAGTTGCGTAGTCTTGCTAGGAAGTTGAATTTGAATCAAGTTACTGTGGCAGAAGTTGTAACTGAAAGGGGTAAATGGACAGACCGAGAATTGCTGTGTTTTATGAATACTCTTGCTACTGAAGTTGTTATTCGATTTCGTAAATATTCAGACACTCTAGAGCCTAAAGCTGTGTCGGTTTATTGTGAGAATTTGGATAAAGGTTTATTTGTCCTTTCAGATGTTGATGACCTTTTCAAACAACTGCTCCAGCTACGGGATGAGGCGTCCAGATGCGGGAAGAAGGAAAAAAAACTACGGAGTCCGTGCCGGGGTCGACGGAGCAGTCCAAGCTGTGTTCTCTGCGGGGTTCAGATAAGAATTCTAAAGTGCATGTTATGCCTATGCGTGAAGCTGCACCTTTGTATGTTCCACCGAAAGGGGAAGGTACAGATGAGGATAAAACATCGAAGGATGCGAAGGGGTTTTTTATATATAATTGGGTGTATACGCCCTGGAATAGAGCAGATGTTATGGCGTTGAAAAACTCCTTACCCGATCTTCGTAAAAATCCAGCCGCATTCTATGAAGGGGTGGAGGGGGCGATCTCCTCCTGTGTTATGACTCTTGTTGATATAGATCTCTTTTTTGGGTTAACTCTTCCGCCTGATATGTGGAGATTGATTCGTAAGAATAATGATGAAACAATGCTTGGGGGTACGTGGAAAGAAATAAACCAGGCTGATTTGGATAGGGAACCTGCATGTAAACCATGTGATTTGATTCTAGACCTCCCAGCGGCTATCTTAACTAAACTAAAAACGCTTGTTCCTTCTAAAAAGATTGATTGGACTATGCTAGCTTCGTGCAAACAAAAGTTAGATGAAACGGTATCAGATTTCTTTACACGCTTCGAAGAAGCGTTTCACGATTACAGTGGTCAATCGTTAACCGATGATACGGGTAGGCATTTGTTTGTAGATAAGTATGTGGCTAATCTCCTACCGGAGATTGCAAAACGATTAAAGACGAGTGAAAGTTCCTGGGCCACGGCGACCCCTGCGTCTACGTTAACTATGGCTCAGTACTATGAGCGGCAGGAATTGGAGGCTAAAGAAAGTGTTGATAAGAAAGCGAAGGAATTGAAAACGAAGGTGATGTTGGCACAGGTTCGTGGAACGCAATCTAAAGGGAATGATAGAGGTAGAAGAGGTGGGAGTAATGCGTCGTATGGGCGTACGGATATAGCAGAGGACCAATGTGCCTATTGTAAGGAGTTTGGGCATTGGGCTGAAGATTGTCCGTTACTTCGTGAGCAACGTAGTCAGCGTGGCCGAGGAGGTGGAAGGTCAAGGAACAGTTATTCGGGGGCGAGAGGTGGCGGAGGTGATCGTGGTAGAGTCGAAGAGAGGGGCCGTGGCCAGGATGAACGTAATGCCTTTGATAGACGGAACCAATATCAGATATCGGAGGGTGAGAATGTGGAGCATCAGGATTATGTGCATGCATAGGACTGCGTAGGATGGGGTACGGAATCAGTTGAAGTGCCAGTAGATCAGAGAGGTCCATATGTATCAGCGGGCATTTTGGGTTCTACTGATCAGTTTTTAGTCGACACAGGAGCTACTCGTAGCGCTTTGTCTAAAAATTTGGTTCCGAGGGCTCCCCTTTCTGGCGAAACGATAACATGTATAGGGTTTGATGGCACACCCTCTCCTAGCCCATTATCAAAACCTCTTGCACTTTGTCTTGATAAATTTTTCAGTTTTGGTCAATTTTTGTTGTCACCCCATACCCCAGATAACATCCTGGGCATCGATTTGCTCAAATATTTTCGAGCAACGATACGTTGCGCTCCGGAGGGAGTGCGAGTTATTTTGAACGACAATTATCCAGACTCAGACAGATTTTGCACTATACAAGAAAGTGAAGCACTAGCCTCTCTCCGCACACGTTATGGGCGACCTCAGATACGGATGTGGGACAGATGCTTATTCCACCTATTCGAATAACTGTAAAGGAGGGAGCACTTTTGCCACGTGTACCACAGTATAAGATTTCCAGGGAAGGTGAAATTGCCCTGACACACATTGTTCAGGATTTGATTATTGCAGGAGTAGTGGAGGAAGTTCCTTACAATGTTTGCAACAGCCCTATTCTTCCGATTCTTAAGAAAGACACTGACGACAAGGTCTATCGATTTATTATTGATTTGAGAGAAATTAACAAAATTGTCATTCCCCAATATCCGGTGGTGTCCGACATCACGACATTGCTCACATTGGTTCCCCCAACGGCGACGACATTTAGTGTCATTGATCTTAAAAACGCGTTCTTCTCTATCCCCATCCATCCTATTAGCAGATATTTATTTGGCTTTACGTTAAATAATAAATCGTATCGATTTTGTCGTGTTCTTCAAGGTTACACTGAGAGTCCTAGCATCTACAGCCAGGCTTTAAAAAGACAGCTTGATTCTTTTGAATTGCAATCTGGGGTAGCCCTTATACAGTATGTTGACGACCTCCTGTTAGCTGCAGACACCTATGTACAATGTGAGGAGAGTACGCTTGCCTTGCTTTCCTTCTTGGCTCAGAATAACCACAAAGTTTCTAAGAAAAAGCTTCAATACTGTAGACCCAAGGTGACCTACCTCGGTCATCTTTTGTCTAAGGAGGGGCGTGCATTAACATCAGATCGAATTCAGGCGATTTTAGACACACCAGTCCCCCGCACTCAGAGAGATGTACGTGCCTTTATAGGATTAACGTCCTTTTGTAGACAGTGGATCATGGGATTTTCGCACATTATAAAACCGTTGTTAGCATTACTGTCCAAAGCTACACCAATGCCCCTCGAATGGACAGATGAATGTCAAAATGCTTTTGATCAATTGAGACAAGCCCTTTGCTCTGCACCCGTGTTAGGTACACCAGATTATACAAAGATCTTCACATTGTACGTGCACGAGAAAGATGGGTGCGCGTTATCAGTGTTAGTGCAGGCACACGGGGACAAGCAGAGGCCATGTGCATACTTTTCAGCGGTTCTTGACCCTGTAGCACGAGGGTTGCCTGGGTGCTTTCGAGCAGTTGCAGCAACAGCGGTAGCTATACGACAGAGTGAGGGAATAGTTCTATCGCACAAATTGTTGGTGTTAGTTCCTCACGCAGTAGATGCCCTGTTGAATCAAACGAAAACACAGTATCTCACGAGTGCACGTTTGACAGGATATGAGCTCACACTCCTGGCGCCACATATTACACTGAAAAGATGCGCTACCCTGAACCCTGCCACTTTATTACCCTATCCGGTTGAGGAGGGACAGGAAGAAAACATCACAATTGTGTTTTCCTGACCGAGGAACAGACAAAGGGTTGTGTCGACTTACAGGATATGCCACTTCCAGATGTGGATGGGGAACTGTGGGTTGATGGATCGTGTTTGAGGTTGCCAGATGGTACGACTTCCACAGCATATGCGATCACAACACTTAAGACAGTGGTAGAAACAGCGAGAATACCACAGAAATCGCCTCAAGCGGCAGAGCAGATACCCTTGACAAGAGCTTGCGAACTGAGTGCTGACCTATGTATGAACATATACACAGACAGCCGGTACGCCTTCGGAGTAGCGCATGATTTCGGGCTACTCTGGAGAGAACGTGGGTTTTTGACTTCTCATGGAGTACACATTATGAACGGAGAACTGGTGCGTGATCTCCTAAACGCGTTGCTTTGTCCAAAGAAAGTAGCGATAATTAAATGCAGTGCACATAAAAAGATCACTGATAAAGTGGGTCAAGGCAATGCCTTTGCAGACAGCATATCAAGACAAACAGCTATGTCCCGAACTGACTCCCCCATGTATGTAACTAAATCACAGGCTGAGCAATGGTATGATGCTAGAGCGGAGATACTAGATGTCCAAAAATCAGCGTCTGAATCAGAACTTGCGGCATGGGCAGCAGAGGGGGTACTAGATGATGAGGGTTGTTGGAGGAGCAAGGACATAGAGAGATGGAAATTGCCTGCAGCTTACTTGCAGGCGATGGTCCAGATGACACACGGATTAGCGCATGTAGGAGCTCTTGCAATTACTCGATTGTTAACACGAGTTTGGGAGCATCCTGAGATTGCCAATACTGCCAAGAGAGTAGTGCAGACCTGCTTGATATGTTTACAGCACAATCCTGCAAAAGGGACCCATACTCCGAAAGGAGGGTTCGTTCCACCTTCTGCACCATTCGAGGTACTTCAAATGGATTATATCCAGCTTGAGCGTTGCAATAACCTTCAGTATGTCTTAGTGGTGGTGTGTGCTTTTAGCAAATGGGTTGAGGCCTTCCCCACGAAAGACAATACAGCTTTGACAACAGCTAAGGTGTTGCTCAAGGAGTACTTTCCTCGATTTGGAGTTTGCACATTTTTAGGAGTGATAATGGGCCTCATTTCGTTGGGAAAATTGTGGAGTATGTACTGAAGGGGTTGGGGATCCAGCAGAAGTTTCATACTGTGTTCCACCCTCAGTCAGCAGGTCTTGTCGAGCGGTACAATGCTACGTTGAAGTTGAAACTGCCTAAGATTGTGGCGTCCACGTCATTGAAGTGGCGGGATGCCTTGCCGCTAGCATTGCTCTCTCTTAGATCAGTGCCCCACTCTCGAACAGGCCTCATACCATATGAAGTGGTGTTCGGAAGGCCTATGAACATATGGGGAGTGCCTAAGCCGCGATTGATACATGATGTGCCTTGCATAATGATGAACGATTATTTGGCACGATTAACAAATGATTCGCTTTCTATTCATCAACAGGTTTGAGAAGCGCTCCCTGACAATTCTACTGGAGAGGCTCACAATCTTTGTCCTGGCGATTTTGTGATGGTGAAGTCGTTCGAGAGGGCGAATAGCTTGGAACCGAGGTGGCGTGGCCCCGAGCAAGTCCTCCTGGCAACTCGAACAGCTGTGTGAGTGACCAACAGAAAGCGGTGGGTGCACTCAACTCACTGCCGCCGTGTCTCTCCGGATCTGGTGAATCCTACTGTGCTGTCCGACTACAAAGAAATTTTGGATAAACAAAAGAGCCCAGCTGTGACATCGGCCGAATCTGAGGGAGCCTTCCAGGACCACACTGTTTCTGGACGACAGCGCTACGATCTGCGGCCAAGATAGGAAGAAGATTTTTGTGCGAGACTAGTTGGTTACCGCTCTGGGGTTTGTGAAACGGAAGCCGGGAATCTCAAGGGGGGGGATCAGTTCTGCCAAGAGTAGCGACACCCGTCTTGACCCCGGAGAAGAAAACAACGGCTACCTCGGAGCTCAGCACTATTGTTTTTAATTTTTGTAGTTGAACATTTGAGACATTGTGAACTCTTGAACTATGGCGTCTTCTGCATCACGAGATAAAAGAATTCTTGGTGCCGTCTTGTTCGTACTGACAATCGTGGTGATAGCAGTAATAGCCTGGGTAGTAGAACTTGTGGTGCCTGTACGAGAACATTTGCTGCCGACTACCCCAGCTCCATCTGAACATTTTCACTTCACCTTGCCCTACCATGAAGAACGGCACCGACAGACTTACCTGAACAATAGCTTTATTCAGATTTTGCATCATACTCATAACATGACGAACACTTCTAATTGCTGGGTGTGTGGGATGTTGCCTGGTCATCAGAAGAAAGGGGGCACCCCGCTTATCCCGCTCCCGTTTTCCCATAATGGGTCCTGTAATGCTTGGTATACTCTCCTATTCACTTTACGATGGCCAACGAAAGGGGGGGTGCTTTTCCGTCTGAATAAAATATGCCACCATGATAAAGATGGTTATCCACGAGCTGAGGGTACACGATTTGAATGGGAAGAGTATCGCCCCGATAATATGTCTGCGCCCGAATTTACAGTAATCAAAGGAATATTAATATGTCTAGCTCACATGTTATAAATGTTATAAACACTAAGGCTGATTTGTGTATACGTAATAAAGGTACAATCCCGGTTGGGAAAAGTGAATGTAACATCACACTTACATTTGACAGTCCGAATGGCATCTCGTTTGTGGCATCCCGTAATACCTACTTTATTTGCGGAACTAAAGGTTATCATCAGCTCCCTTTAGGATGGTTAGGCACATGTTATGTATCCTTTGTATTGCCCCCTGTATTCATTGCCCCACCAATGTATCACAATGATTACGTGCTTTATCACGATTTTGTGTTAAATCGAGTTAAACGAACTGTGGTTCTGGATGACATAGACCAGACCGATACTGCCTTACAACAATATGTAGACTTTAATTTGGGACTGTTTTCCTTTGTGGGGGCTGCCTTGAACAGTCGGAAAATACGACGTCTGACTCGTGTTGTCGAGGCTGTAGCTAATGACACTGCTATTGCATTGGGGAACATAACGGAAGAACTCCAGATTTCTAGAATTTACGCTCCAGAATCGTATGGTTCTAGATGTGGTTCTAGCTGACCGTGGGGGGGCATGTAGAATCATCGGAAGTAGCTGCTGCGTTTACGTGCCTGATAATTCGCCTTCTGTTTACGATGCCATCTCAAAGCTCCACAAAATAGCTGCTGAAATACACCCGGACAATGGTACTTGGACCCTTTCGGGGTGGTTCTGGTCGATGATTACCACTTGGGGTTGGAAACTGTTGACAATTTTATGCATCATTGTTGGGATACTGTTCTTTGTATGTTTATGTATACAATGCGGCCCTGCCTTATGTTCTGTGTGTTTATCAGCTTGCATTCCATCCAGACGAGCTCTTGCCCAAAATGAAATGATGCTTCATAAAGAAGTTGCTCAAATAATGCTAATTGATATTGAAGATGAGTATCCAGATTATGTCCACTATGAGGTAGCTTCAGCTAAACGCTAAAAGGGTCGTCTGTCGTAATTTGACAATGGCCGGGTTAGCGCTTAGCTTTGCTACACGTTATTTCCCTTAACTTGGCCATATTAGGAAAACGCCATTTTGTATGTTACGGCGGCCATTTTAGGGAATGAGCTGCCTCGTGGTCAGCATGCCCTTTAGTCCTTTGTCCGTGCCACTGACCATCCGAGTTTGCCCAGCAACAGGCTATTTTTAGTAATGGTCAAGCCTGTACATGCGCAGTCCCAACTGACCAGTCACCCCTCAGGAATGTTCCGCCAAACTGACCAGTGGAGTTGTAACCCCTCCCATGAGTTGGCTGTGCTCCAAAAATGACCATATATGTACATAAAGCTCTGTAACCTTGTACCACCTACCTTTCATTACCTGTAAAAGTGTATAGAAGAAGGAATCACACCAACGTTCGGTGTGATACTTCTTGCATTGCCGAAGGGTGCTGTAGGAATGTACCACCACCCCATGGGGTCTTAATAAACTTGTCTTTTGTACTTTTCAGTTTCCGTGCCAACAGTTCTTTGGTGTAAGTGGGTATTTCCGTGGAGCATGTAGGCCTTGGGAACCTGATTCCACAATGGCAATGACATCTAGTCTTGTCCAATGTAGAGCTTTTAGTGCCAAAACCAATGGCTTCAGTAGGAGCGCTATCATAGCTCATCTATCTGCAGAAAAAAAGAGTACACTAGGAACCTGATTTGAAGTTTGGTGGATGGCTACTCTCACTAACATTACCGTTATCCAGCCACCCTACTACAAGTGAATTGCATTCTAATTACATACTAATCCACTTGTAATATGGTGGATGAGATATATGCCATGTTTGCGATGGTGTACCCATCCTCCAAGCTATGTCCCGAGAGAAAAGCTTTGACAGTTGGAACCTGCTCACCCTGGTCAGCATGGAATCACACCTAGGTCCCATTCAGATGTGAAGCTTTACTTTTTCTTAGTATTTTTTACACTAAACCTTTAACATTTCTTACCTCCAGTTTCCCTTATTTTTATCTGTCACTACTCTTTATTTCGGTTTTTGTGTTACCAGAAAAGAGGTATATGATATAAAAGAATAACAATAAAAATAAAATTCATATGGGTAAAATCAATCACTTAAAACATGTACTTAATATATTTATGATATAATGTAATATATTATAATATACTACTTATAATTATCTACTTGATATCTTTTTTTTATAAATATAGGTTTAAAAGTACATTTACAGATCAAAATATGATACTAAAGGTGTCATAAATGTAGTACTATTTGTTGATCTAGGTATTTTCTGTCTAGTATTATAGGTAAGAAAGCAATCATTCGGTTGGTCTAGCTGGCTTTTTTTGTAGATAGGTGTAACGGCTTCCTAAGATACATGAAATCAGCAGAAATATTGATACTGCAAATACCACAGGTAGTGCAGGATTGGTTTGAAGAATCCTGAACCCACCTCATGATTTCTGGTACCCAGGCTCCTGCATATAGGACCCAGACATTTCAACCTAGACCTTTTATAAGCAGTGCAAGAAAAGAAAATAATTAGACACTTTTTTTTGGCATGACATCAACTAGCACAGCCCTGGTCCTTAAGATCCACATCTCTTTTCCAACCGGATGTAAATCAGCGAAGGGGCAACATACCCAATCTGAATTGCACATAAACTTTTTAGTTTTTCATCCTGCATAGGTTCAATGTCGCCCAAAAAGAATTCGATTAAAAAAGAGACTTATTACGGTAAGAAAAAAACTGGTTAGTATGCCATGTGCATGGGAGGTTTAAGGATTAGACAACTTAAACGACCAATACTTTCAAGTCCTTTGCACTTATGCAGGGACAATAACCCCTCCTATAGGCTTAATCCATGGGAGACGAATAGAGCAAGGATGGCTGCGTATTTCCTCTAGCCCTCAGTAGTATGAAGAAAGCTCAAGGGTGACCCAGATCCTTTTCCAAAACATATCTGGTCGTACTTCTATTAGTCGGAAATTGAGCTAACCCCAGTGTCTAACCTGAGAGGGATCAAGGGGGTACATACAGGGATACTCAATAACGACCTCAGAAAGCGATTTTCCTCAAGGTCCATAATTTTGGTCTTTTTAAATCCCCAAATCCCTGCACCATAAAGGGCTGCACCCAGAGCTTGACTAGAGTACATCTGTAATGTCGGAGAAACGTGTTTTCAGAGGGATCCCTTGTGTAGCTTCAATAAACCTCCAACATAGTGAGCTAATTTGTTTCCCTTATTTAGTTTTGATCATTTTATTGCCTTTTTGCTCTAATATAATTTGGCTTAAAAATGTTGTTTCCATGGGTTTAAAGGTACCGGTTAAACTTAACATGCATTTGTGTCACAGCCACCAGGTGGTAAAGGTCTCCAGTTTCCAAATTACCAACCCACTTTCTGGCACCTGTAAAAGCAAGACTGTCTTTAAACCATGATTACTGTGGAATATATATGTACAATCAGGAGTTAACATAGCTGCCTTTAGTCTACTGTTTTTGCATCACTCAGTTTTGCAAAACTAAATGGGGCGGAACACATCCCTGCTTTTAGCATTTTTAAAGCAGTAACATTGGTGCAAATGGTGTACACATGTATATGCATGTCTACGCTGTATTAAAATGTAACATTTTCAAATTTTCAGACCTTAACACATCCCTACTCTTTCTAGTGTATCAATAGTAGCCTTGGGGTCAACACAAATGTCGATCACCTAGCATACATAAACCTCTGAGCAAAATATGAACTGTATAGCAATGATGCACATGATCAATACATGACATGAATTCGGCATTAGAAGAGTACTGTTTTATTTTATTCAGCTCATTCTTCTACAAATTTGAGTACCATTTTTTGAAAAGTTACCGTCAGCCTTAGAGATTTATGTAAGGCTGGAGCAGCTTAAGACCTTCACTTGTAAACATGTCTTCAGCAATCTTAGCACTCTAGACAGAACATTCTATTCTGAAGCAATCCAATTACACAGAATTGGCCTTCTGTAAAGCTAGATATAGGAACTTTATGCAGATCCGATAACCACATGTGCATTCTCTTTATTAACAATTTTATCCATCACAATTTTGGTACGAATATTAGTTTCCTCCATTGAAAGCCATGCGATACCTTTCTTTGGCTATAGGAACAGTTCTAATTTTTTTCTTCACAAACTTGCATTAGGGTATACATCCAAGTACTTGGCCACTCCTGAAGGAGTTTCACTCACCATCTACCTCCCCCACCTGCAGGTCAACTAGAAGCATGGTTATCAAACACCTACAGAAAGGCTCACAAAGCACCCATCCACTCACTACTGTAAACTTCCACTTGTAGTCCTGTGTCTACTCTCCCTATTCACTTTCCTCCTTCATTTCCACAGCCCTTTGTAAAACCTGTAGTTGTTGGAAACAATGGAATGATTAAAGGATTTGCACCAACGACTGAGTCACTGCCAGATTGATATTTGAACTTTCTGAAATTGTAGTTTGCACAAGTCAGGTAGCACAATGATGAGACAAAATGATGTTAACAGTGAAAGGCATGTTAAATCCCTACTTGGTATTGTTAGTCCTGCCAAATATTTTGATTCCCTCAATCCAACATTGTTTGTCTCATTCTTCACTCCATTTTATCCTACCAAGTTGTTTATAATTTCTTCATGAGTCGGTATCTTTTGGCCTCATTATGATGTCAGTGGGACCGCCACCGACAGACTGTCGGTGGCGCTCCCACCGAAGGACAGCATTTTGGTCCGACCACCGCATTACTATGCAGCCGGTGGGACCTTTGTCTGTCAGAGACAGGCCACTGCCTCCGCTAGGATCAGTGATCCTGATGGGGCAGCAGTCAAAATGGTTATCTCGAACAGAGGTGGTTCCATAGCAAGCACTGTCGTCGGGTTTCTCATGTCCCTTTCCAACAGCCGTTTCATGGTATCCGACTGCAATGAAAAGGCTGTCAGAAAGAGATTTTGGGGTCCAGAACAGGGCCATGTTCCTCGTGGGCCACTACAAAGAGGCCCTGGGGCACATCCATGCACTGTGTTCCATGCATGGTTATATTTTATCACATGGTGCATGGATGTGCACAACGGTGGATGGATGTGCACAATGTGCTCTTTAACACTGCAGCTGGTACTGCTGCCGTTTTCCTGGGCCGCAGCACAAGCCGCCATGTTAAAGAGCACTTTCTGCACAGCACTCACATCCTAGTTCACCTGTTGGGCTGCCGACTGCTTGTCGGGAGGTCTCCGGACCACCGCAATAGCAATCGGTGGTCCGACCACCGACTTCTTAATGAGGCCCTTACTCTGGGTGATGATAAATATGGATTGAGGTGGAGCAAGAGGCACTAGGTTGACGAAATACCAAGTCATATGTTTAGGCAACTGAATTTATTATGCAAAGTTCATACCTTTAGCTTTGAAATGCCCCATCGTTTTCCTTTTGATGCAGGATTTGTTAAGTCTGCCATTTTGCTCTATCAAATGGAGTTTTGCTTTTTAGTTCACCGATTGGTCTTTTAATTGAGGCACTCTAAAAAGAGAAACATTGGTTTACATATACTTGGACAACACAAATTACATGCAAGCAGAGAATCACTGTGAGAAAATATCAAAAGGTCAAGACAACTAGATATTGTTGACTCCAATGGATGACATATTGAACGTCTGCGCCAAGCAGCCTTTGTTGTATAATAATTATAAAAAATACTGCACATTATTGATGCGCAGCGACCAGCATCAAGGACATACTGCCTATCATTGGCTCAACATGATACACATTGGCTCACTATTATAGTTCCATTCTGCCTATTAACTTGCAGAACATTTCTATATCAGGGTTAAATAATATTCAGTTCGAATGAAAACATACAGTGTTTACAATTTGGTATTAAAATCATGTAAATATGCAAAATCTTTGATTGCATATAAATAAATACTGTTCTGAACCCAACCAGTATTTAGAGTGAAAATACAATTGAGTGTTTACGTCAGAACGGTGTGCAGTAAATGCTTGGCTTCAATGAACAGGCAATTAAAACACATCTCTCAGGAAAGGCTAGATATTTTACTTTTATATCAATCAATCAATATACATTTTGTAGAGCCTGCAGACACCTCAACAGAGGTGTCCTGGTGCTAACAGGAGACTCAGAAAAAAAAGATTGGCTTGGGAGACTACACCTGAGAAAAGAGCCAGGTATTTAATGTCTTTCTAAACTACACCTATTCTGTTTCAATCAGGTGCAGGTGGGCAGGCAGAGCATTCCAGAGTTTAGCTGTCCTTACTGAAAAGGACCTGCTTCCTTGTTGTTTTTTGAAATATCGTGGAACACGAAGAAGTCGCAGGTGATTGGATCTCAGGGTCCGCTCCTGATGATAAAGACTAATGGCCCGATTCCGATGTGGCTAGGAACAGCTCCGATCGTCGGACGGAGATGTTCCGACTGCATCGGAATTGACCGTTCGGATTCCTGTCTGACCGACCCATTTTGATGGGGTCGGTCGGAAGGGAATCCAAATCGACTCCGATGGGCTGGGAAAGACCATTGGCCATTCAGAAAGCCTGGAGCAATCACTAGGCCGGCTCTTTCCGGCCGAGGATTACGTTGTCAGCTTCCCACTACCATTCCGACACAGAAAGGCATTGGGAATCTGTCTTTGGGGCACTCAGCAGGGACCCATGGGTGCAAGGCTGGCAAATGGCGATCCCTACACCCTCTGCCAGGCACCTTGAGGTACCCGCCATGGGATGCACAATGTAATTTTTCAAGGAAAGTTTGCATGTTGCGTACGGAACTGGGCTGTGCCTTGCCCTTAATGCACCGTAATTATACTATGATGTGGGGAGCGCGTGATCATTACATTGTGAGAAATACAGTGTGCATACCACCCCTTATAATGTATTATAGGATTTCCATCCAAATACAGTCAGTATCTTATGCATCAATATTTTCCAACAGAAATTCAGTCACAAAACATTTATATTTTACCAACACTTCATAGGAGGTGGTAGTGAATTCACAAAGGGGAAGTGATCCCCTTTAAACCTCGAACTATTTGTGAATGGGAAAAAATCGTTTATTGAAAAGTAGGCAGTGGTCCAGAGGACTGCCGCCAATGCTTAACAAACAAAAACATGAGTAAACGTTTCTTTTTAAATGCAGTCCTATTTCCGTTAAGGAAAACATGTTGAATTAAAAAAACAAAACGTTTTTCTGTATTTAAAAGCAATCAAAAACATTGTGGCCTGCTGTCCCCACCAGCCATCATTCCATCAATTTCCTTCAATCTTAGTGAGATGCTGTTTTTGACTTTTTGACATAACTCATTAATATTCAAGAGGTAGGTTGGATTCTGCCCAACTGCTATTCAGAATTTTAAGAACCAACCAAATAGTACATAGGTTAGTTCTTAAAATTCTTTACTTGTCACACATATACTAACCAAATTGCATCAAGTATTTTGCAACCAATAAATAGTATATCTGACCCTAGATGCTTGACTCTTAGACTACATGTTGATTACTTAAAAAAAAAATAATAATTGGAACAATTGATTCTAGCAATTAGGTAGGTTAAAAGTGATCATTAGCCCATTTGGTTATAGACTGTAGTAAATAAAGGAAAAAGCTATATATTTGTTTTGGGATGGTGGACCAAATTGACACCTATCATATTCTTAGCATGGAAGTGTACCTCTGTTCCAGGATACCGGTTGCCGCACACACTGCACAGCGTATCGCATTCACTCCAGGAAGTCGCGCACAGAGGAGCAGACGTCGGTCGTTTAATGTACTGCGCCTACGCGCACGGGCGCACTCGCCGATCCCGGAGGATCCAGTACTGGTAGCAGCTTTGCGGGGAAAAACACTGCACTAGATGCCGAGCTGGGCAGAGGACCCGTGGCGCGTAGAGGGTCCGAGGCACCCAGTGGAAGGTCCCGAAAAGTCCGTACGGGGGGGCCTGCAACCGCCAGGGTTTGGCAGAAAAGTAGAAGGAGCGTTTGCAGGCACCTGGTACCAGCCCCTTACATACCTATTTAATGCATTTTCAAACGTAGGTTTGTAGGTGTGCTCCCTGATACCAGCTGAGTAGGCAGCAACTGAACAATTAATCTGCTGATGGTGTCAGGGGTTGAAAGGGCGCAGCAGCAGACGGGGGAACAAAGGTAAGTGTAGAGCAGTTTGCCTTATTTAACTTAAAATGTGGAAGAGCCTAAACTGTTTATTTCAACAACTGAGGTGATCATGTATACCTATTAACGTCAGTGGCAGCTTTAAGTGCAAAAGCTGTAGAATTGAGATTGGCAAAAGGAGCCATGTATCCCCAGCGGACATTGGGACAGTGAAGTAGCATCTAACCAGATCATATCATTGGTGACCCGAGCCCGGAGGGGGATTAGGGAAGAAGAGAATTTAAAAAGGATGGCACCGGTAAAAGTAAGAGACCGTAAAACAAAACCTGGGAAAAAGACTGAGAAGAATATTCCAGAGACCAGGGAAGGGAGTGGAGTGGGCAAATCAAAGGGGGTGCTGAGTGAGCCAGCTGGAAGGAAGAAAGAAGCTATAAAAAATATACAATCCTTGCCACTAACACCTAAATAAGCGAAGCCAAGAATAACAAGGAGTGGCTCATCAGTATCTAACTCGATTAAAGACTTCTTGGGAAGACATTTTAAGGGGAAGGAAGTGCCTAATAAGGAGGCAAGTGTCGTGGCAAACCCAACCTCTGAGGCTATGGGCGAGGGTGATTTAACCTATCTAAATCAGACTATTTTTAACTTATCTGGGGTTCCTCTGAATCCACGGTTGTCTTCTTCTCCAAGAATGTTCCAGCGGTCACTTGAACATGAAATTGAGGATTAAGGCGAAGATGTAACCATAAGCAGTAAAGAAATAAGTTCAAAAGACTTAAGTTGAACAATGACCCAACTTAAGGAGAATATGGGTGTGGACTGCTCTTTTGGTATAGGAAACAATCTATTACACTCTCCACTGAATGGGCTTGAGGTTACAGGAACCTCGAGTACTTCCATGCTTGAGGTTATGTGGATACTCCAAAAAACCCTGCAAGGCTTGCTAGAGATCTCTGTATTAAATAATGATCTCTTAAAATCTCAAGAGGAGCAGTCTAAAGCAATTTTGAGTGAGCTGACTCAAATTAGAGGATTAATGCCGGCTTTAGTTAGACCGATCGAGGGAGATCAGGAGGGGTTAGGTAGCAAAGAGGAGGAAGAAGCTGGGTCAAGGGCTACTACTTTAAAGAAAGAGGAACCATCTGTATATATATCCAGGCAGCCAATGATTGTGAAGAAATGGGGTGAAAGGAGACATTATATAAGTGGATTCCCAAAGTCAAGGGGAGGGGAGCTCGCCTGCATAAAAAGACATTCTAGAAGAGGTAAAGGAGAAAAGTTAGAACAAGAAGGTAAAGAGAGGGAAAAATTGCAAAGACCAAAGGAGAATAAGGTAAAGCCCCTAGTGGAACATGAAGAACATTGGAAAAGATCAGAAAGGACAAAGATCAGTAAAAGTGGTCTGGTACTTACAATGAGAGAGATGGAGGGGAAAGAGGGGAAAAGTACAGAAAGGAGGAAGATGACGGAAGGGAGATCTGGAAATCCTAGATGCAGCAAGGCCCCTATAGAAAAAGATATGGGAGACTATATATTAAAGAGAAGGGAACTCAGTCTAAAGGGGAATACCTATGGTACCTACGGTGTAAGGGAAGAATGTACTCCAGATCTATGAGTTTTCCTAGAACCCGATAGTAATGGCAAAAGCGGGAAAAAAGTTCAAAAACTTAAACCCATTAAATCGATCTCAACTTTTATTCTCTATGGCAAAATGTGCAAGTCTCAGGAGTATTGGCACAGAGGTCCTTAGAGAAGTAGGGTTAGTTACAAGTAGCACAGGGGGTGATGTTACCAAGGCCCATTTTTACTCTGCCTGGGTGAAAGATGCGGTGGAAAAAGCGAAAACTGAGCGGCAAAAGGAGGGGATCAGAGTGGTAAGAAAGGAGGAAATACAGGGCCAGTATTTCCTGGCGAACCATACTGGCCTAGAGTTACGGCAGATAAGGATAATTACCTCAAATTGGAATAAAAAGGAGGATCTTGCAATAACTATAACGGATAGCGAATTTGCAAGATATGAAAAAGATATATTTGCCGGAAATAGGTTTAATGCCTTAGCATCCCCAGAATATAGGGAGTATGAAGAGGAGGGTTTTCTGAGTGAAATTGACTAGGAGCCTGGGTCGTCACACAGCCTATCAGTCCTATCTTGGAACATAAATGGCTACAAGAAAAAAACGGCACTGTTTGAGTTTGATCAAATTATAAAGAGCAATGACATTGTGTGCCTACAGGAGACGTGGCTGTGTGACGATACCCTAGACACCTTAGTTACAGAAGGATTTGTCCAAAACTCCAAAGCAGCAAAGAAAAATCACCCGGGGAGGCCATCTGAGGGTCAACTAACGCTGATCTCCTCACAGATAGTTAGGAAGATTGAAGTGCGCATTAGGCTGCAGGGTTCTATTGCAGAAGATAGATCCCCGTTACGATGGAATATGTATCATAAATGTATATATACAGAAGGGAAGGGATCACAAATATAAGGTGAACTTGGGAAAATTGAAAGAAG
Source organism: Lissotriton vulgaris (assembly GCF_964263255.1). Taxonomy (NCBI): domain Eukaryota; kingdom Metazoa; phylum Chordata; class Amphibia; order Caudata; family Salamandridae; genus Lissotriton; species Lissotriton vulgaris. Next base: position 76,274 of record NW_028243666.1, read on the forward strand.
ATTTAGAGTCTGTTAGCGTAAAGCATAAGAAGGATATAGTATTGGTGGTAGGTGATTTCAATCATAGATTAGATCCCTGAAGGGTGGTTAGTTGGTATAAGAATTTGTAGAATCTTATAATATTGAAGTGGCCATCTTTCCAAGAGGTGAGATCTCACCGCAGGACAAGACTTTTACTCAGTTGATGAGGTCACTGGGCATGGTATGTGCAAATGAGAGATTGCAGCTAGATCGGCCATCGGGATGGGCTTTTGTGAGGGGCAAGCAACTCTGTCCAATAGAATATGTGTTTTGCCAAGCCTGGTGCTTTGATATAATTAAAAACTTCGAGGTGGTGAAAATGACAGGCAGTGACCATTTTCCATTGAGGGTAGAACTACACATACCAGGAAGTAAAAATAGAGAAAAGGCTCTGCAAGTACATGTGGACTATCCAAAAGTTAACAACTTGTATAACAAATGAAGAATTTGGAAAGTTAAAACTATTCCAGCAGACAATCTCAACTGAAGAAATTCAAACTAAAGTTGGAATTTCTTGGTTTGAATCTACCATATGTAAGCTGGCGGACTCCCTAAAGAAGAAATTTAAGGCAAAAAAGTCGGAGTTGGGGAGCCATAGTGCTAATAAAAATAGGAAGACCTGGTTTGACGAAGATTGCAGGGTAGCCAAGGCACAAATAAGACAGAAGGAGAAGATTAAGGGCTATGTTTAAGGTGGATTTTTATCAGTCACTCCAGCAACTAGGATTAAAATATCAAATACTAATCCGGAACCAAAAAATAATTTATAAAGATAAGTGTTGGGCAAATATGTTGGAGGTAATTGAAACCAGAGATGATAAAGGCTTTTGGAAATTAGCCCAAGAAAGTGTAGATAGGAAAATAGGTTCCCTGGACTGTATGGTCCCTGAATTTGACTGGGTGGGTTACCTGGGAGAAATCTATGGGAAATGGCCGACACAAGAAAGGCCAAGGATTCAAGACTGGCCACAGGTGAAGGATGACATAAAGGAATACTTTACCACAAGATATATTAACAAAATGATAGCAAGCTTAAACCTTACACGTGTTGCAGGCCCAGACAACTTTCCGGCAGTGATAATAAAAACGAGAACAGAATGGTGGGCTGAGCTTTTTGCAAAGATGTTCCAAGCAATCTTGGAATCGTGAATTGTACCCGAAAGTTGGAAGGGTGCAATTATAAGGCCAATACATGGGTGACTATAAAATACAGAAAAATTATAGGTTGATAAATCTCCTAGATATAGGGGAAAAAGTCTTTGCAAAAGCCATACTGGATCTACTAAAAGACTGGGTGGAGGAAAATCAGATTATCCCCCGGAACAGCGGGGGCTTAAAGCTGGCCATTCCACAATTGACCATTGCTTTGCTCTTTGGGCCATAGCACGGAAGTCGACGGAAACACGGGGAAGTTTATTTTTTGTTTTGTAGACTTCCGTGCAGCCTTCGATCTGGTGGACCGGGAGCTGTTGTGGGAGGCCCTAATTAGATATGGAATCCCAAATGACCTGCTACATCTGATCCAAATGCTCCATAATAAAAACGGGGCCCATATAATTTTAGATATAGATGGTAGCTTATCTGGGAAAATAGAGATTGGAAATGGGCTGCGACAGCGATGTGTATTGGCTCCCCTGCTGTTTTCATTGTTCTTAGCAGATTTGCCAGTGACTTTGGGGAAAGCCATTGGGGAAAGCCCGAAACAAAACGGTAAGCATATTGCATGCTTCCCTTATGCCGACGATCTGGTGATTATGGACCAGACTGAAGTTGGCCTGCAAAGGAAACTGAATATTTTTAAAGAATATTGTTCCAGGAAAAAACTTGTGATTAATATGGAAAAGACCAAAACCTTGAGCTTTGGTCGGCATAAAACTGGGTTCTCATGGTGGATAGGGACATAGAAAGTGGAATCGGTTACTGAATACAGATACTTGGGGCTATGGTTTGAGAAAAGTATGAAATGGAACACTCACCTAGAGGCGTCAAAACTAAGAACCTCTGCATCGATTAGCGGCCGAAAATTGTTTAATAAAGCCTATGGCGCAATGTTTGATAGACAAGTGCTAAAAGCTTATTCGGCCATCGTACCCCCGCAATTTCTGTATGGCGCAGAATTGTTATATTTAAGCGGTAAGGGAGAGTGGGATGTCGAGGAAGGTAAAAACCTAAAAAAGTTATTTACACTTCCCTTGTCAGCAATGGTCCGGGCTGTAAGACTGGAACTAGGAATAACTTCATGGGGTATTCTAGCCGGTATGGCTCTACTTTGCTTTTGGCAACGCCTAGGAGTAGGCGAAAACACCAAAATATCTCAATGGTGTAAAAACGAAATACAGAATAGCGAACTAAAATGGGCAAGAGAGATTAGGGCGATCATGACAAAGCTATGTTCTAAGATGGAGGGTAATGTGTAGTCCACTATCTCTGTGGTTAACATTGATAAGAAGATACTTAGGTCGTTGGGGAAGGAAATATCTCATGCACATGACCAAAATTATCTTGCAAATAAAACCTCAGTTCATTTTATGACTGCGGCATGGAAAAATGATCAGTGCTTCTACATTGATAAGTTACCAGATTGCCGACTACGACGTGAGGTTTTGAGGGTAAGAATTGGGCTGAACCCTTGTTATATCAACATATTGGTAAAGTGTGCAATGATTGATAAAACGGAAAGATGCACTTGTACTTTGGGCACCCAATGTTATCTGCTACATATTTTAATAGATTGACAGAAGTTCCTGGATCTACGAATTATGCTCTTCAAACCAATATTCAAGAAATATGAGATTAAAACAAGGGCCCAGGCTGTGACCTTGATGACTGAAATTACCCATTTAGATATTGTCGTTGCTATTGGGAAAATTATGCAAAGTTGAAGGCATTTTTTTTAAACCTTTTAATGAGTTTTAAAATAGTATACCCACATTTTAGGAAAGTGTGGATTTTTATGCTGAATATGTTTTTAATATGTATTTTAGAGTGTGTAATGAAAAGTTCCTTTAGATGCATTTTTACTAAGATAAGTATTGTTTGTGGACCAATGGTCCGAATAAACGTGAAATAAATACAAATACAAGTGTACCTAAAATTAAGACATACTATTGGTATATAAATAGTACCCCTAAATTAGAACTATTGATTTGTAAATAGTAAGTGTAAATTAGAATTATGTTTATTTAAAAGATGGGTTATACATCGTACATTTGTATTGCATTGCTTTCTCTAAACCTCAAGTAAACTAATAAATCTAAATTTGAAATATGATTTTGATTCTGGGCTTTACATTTAAAAAAAAGCTAAAACAGCAAAACAAAAAGCATTCTGTGGAAAAAGTTGTAACACACACTTTTATTTGGTAATTTGTCAATATTATAAAAAATTAAAAATACAAAACAATAAATGATGAAGGGCATGATTTAAAGTTTGGCACTTCTATCCAATTCACATTATTATAGATGCATTATATCCAAAAGGGCTTGTAATAAGCTTGACACGATAGCTATAAGTTTTTAGATGAAGTATCCATCCACAAATTCTCTAAATCATGCCTATAGAGGATTGATTATAAGTTTTTAGGCTACACTCCGTTCATCCTGGGTAGCAGAGCTATATATTTTTACTGCACTGGCAGACATGCAGCCCGCCATAGAGATACTCACCTCCCTAGCAAAAATCGCTATGCGTTCAGAGGAGCTGCTAACATGGCGGACAATGTGAAGGCAGTGAAACTTTTCTGAGCAGCTGTCATGTTAGATGCAGTCGCTCAGCAAACCTTTTTGTTCTTCATAAACAAACGCCCAACGTTTTGAAAAATAAAATAAATAAAAATGGGAGTTTTCTTACATTGTGGAGGGAATTTTTCTTTCTTTCTGTTCTGGACCACCAGGCTTTATTTAATGGTTCTGAACTGAAATCAAAGTCAGAACTAGAAAATCACAAATAGAAAAAGGACTAAAACTTTAAAGACATCATAAACATGGAGCTACAGTTTTCAGCGCACCAGACATTTTCCTCCATTTTCTGCATCCAGGGGACACTTCTATATTTCCGAGTGGGCAAAAAAGACTAATGTGACCCCTCCTGTAATAACATGGGCACATATTCTGCGCCTTCAAACTTTCAAAGGGGTATCCCCTTATTTGTATGTGGCACTTGGGCTATGTGAAAGTCATATACAGGTATTGCACCTTCTACGATAGGTCTCACCATTGGGACCTTATAGGTGTTTAGCCATGCAACAGTGATGTTGTTACACCAACGATATTGTGCTGGATAACTAAACACTTATAAGGTCCCAAAAGCAAGACCTATTGACTATGCCAAAGTTTGTTTTCAGTTGTTGTTTCACACCAGTGTTCCCTAATTTGGTTGCAATATCGACATAAAAAACTGGCAAGCACTTTAAACAGCTCTGATGAAGCCTCCGCCGTCTATAGTGGGCCTTTTAAGCATATTATACTAATCTGATGGAAAACCACCCTGACAATTTACTGAAACTGCACGGCGGTGAAGAGGTAATGTCGCGTCATCTAGGCTGAGACCACATGAATTCTCAAGCTAACTGGAGCATGAACACTTAAAAGAGCAGGCTGCAGGCATCTATGGCCTTACCATGTTGCCGGGGAGGCCGCAGCACGTGCTGCCCTCACGTGACACCAATGAGACATCATAGAGGTCTCACTCCACCTCAGCAGGCTTCCACCGATAATTCAACAGCAGCCCGGCCTGCCTGACACATGAAAGCGATGGCACTACACTGTAACGAATGCCGCCCCACCAACTATTAAGCTGTCCAAAAAAGTGCACCGCCCCTTCAAGCACACGCTTGCCATGAGCATGGGCTTATCACACGTCTGATCTGAAATTTATAAAAGCGGGCTTCTTTGTAGTTAAAAAATACCCAAACCTGGCACAGGCTGCATTGTTTGTGGCTGTCTGCCTTGGGCTCCGGCCACGGATGAGCAGATCCCGGAAGAGGACGAGAATGCCCCTATGTTTGGGATGAGAATGGCCCTCTTTCTGGCTGCTGTTAGTGTCGTTCTGGCACTACGGTCGGGGAGAGCCGAGTGTCCTTGTGCCCCTGCCCCGTTCCTTACTCTTTGACAAGGGACAGGCAACCGTGTTCATCCGAGGCTAAAGCACATGCTGTATTTTCATTACATGTAATTGCCTGGACCTAGCGTCTAGGTGCAGCAAGCTCTTGACAGAGAAGCCACAGCACTCCCTTCATATGTTTGTTAATGTCACAAAAGGGCTCGGAGGACATGAGGTGGTCGTGCATGGGCACTCACGGGGAGCAACCTTTCCTCTGGGGTACCTAAGCACATCCCCGAGCCTGGGAGTGAAAGCCAGAGGGGACGTCAGAGGCTCGCGATGGGCACCTTTGAAGGAAGGCGCTGCTTCCTACAAAGAGAACGTACTTGTAACACGTCTTTGCACACGTCTGATCTGATATCTACACACCACACACTACGTGGAATTCAAGAAAGGAATGCAGCTATTTTGCATGATAAAAACGATTTGGGAAAAAACAGCCCTTTTCAAACCCTTTCATAGAAATCCAAATGCCCTTTGGGCCCTGTTGCAACTTGCATCGAAGCAAAGACTACACGGAAACAGGCTGTTGAGCCAGCAAGAAAGTGAAAGCGACCGCGAGCAGGCAAATCTAAACAAGTGCGCGCGGCCATGCTAATTGGAAACAGATGGCCCATGCCCGCCACTACTCGCTCCCGCAAGGTGGATGCCGCCACAAGTATGAGCGTGATGAAAAGTGCATACCGATTCCAAAATGTCATCCCCTAGAGCAGCACACGCTTGACCTGATTGAAATGGAAAGTAAGAGGTAAAGCCCAGGAGGAAGTCGCAACACCATAAGGCATCAGAATCCAGGCAGTATAAACAGTCAGGTTATCATAAGATAACACAGGAATCCAGAGGTCAGGCTGGGTAGTTCCAGGAGATGGAGAAACACTAGAGGATCTGTGGAGTGAGAGGCCTGAAGACAGAACACAGACAGTACTGAAGTAAAAAGATGAACTGTCCCATGCACCAAGAAAAACTGACTTCCCAGTGCAGCTAGGAAGGTGCAACAGCTTTCTGCCATGGTTCAGACACAGAGATGTGGCTTCGGGAAAGTGTTGTGGAAATTGTCCAAATATCACCCGGGGAAATGGAGACAGAACAAAGCGTGGAAGGGAGAGGAGGACAATAATATCAAAGACTACAGAATAAAGAGAAAGTAGAGAAAGGACAGGCACTCAATATATGCAGTAGGTGCACCCTTCTAAAGTACCTCACAAGTGATGGCTCTTTTGTCAATCTAACCTAATAAAAGGAAAGCCACAACACTTTAAACATTTCTGTGTTTATGTTCCAAGGTGCTAACCTATGAAAATTGGGCACAGGAGAAAGCAGAACCCAAGGAGAAAGAAGTCACCCAGAAGAAAGGGGAGAAAGACTGAAGAAGCCAAGAATAAATAATTAAACAGATTTTTTTTGTAGTTTAACTTGTTTCTCCTAGACTATATTAATTTGAGATAAACAGAAAAGTTCACTAATTCTACCCTGGAACATACTACTTGGGAAAAAATGAATGTGAACTATTTGGTCAAAATTGTGTGCTGGCTAGTCATATTACATTTAGGCACGTGTTTAAGGATTTATTTCTTGTCACCATAGTTTTTCTGAATTACATTTCTACTGCCAGAGATGAAGGTTTCATAGGCTCTGCTTTGTAAAATGTGCAAAAACATTGATCTCATTTTTAAACATGTTGGGGAAGATTTACAAGCCCCTTGCAGCAACTGCGTAAAAATGCGGCCCATTAACAACGTGACGCATCTAGGCAGATGTGTCAAGTTGTAAAGCCCTGCGTCACATTATACCTGTGTCAGGTATAATGTATGCAGGGTGGGCGTTCCCATGCAGGTAAGCCCTGTAAAAGTGACGCAGTGAAATCAACAAGATTTCCCTGCGCGACTTCTAAGACGCCACTGCGTCAAATTCTTACGCCTGATTGAACCAGGCTTAAGTAGTGACTCAGCACAATGAGGACAGACCTCCCCCTGCATTGCTGGAGTTGCATTGTGCTTTCGACACAACTCCAGCAATGCGTGACTTTTGCATCAACAGATGCGTCAGAATTTCTGACGCATCTGTCAATCCTTGCTCAATGGTGCGCCATATTGTAAATACGTCGCATCCATAGTGCGCGAGGGTTTCTCAGGGTGGCGCAGGGAAAGTGGCGCATCTTTACAGATGCGTCACTTTCCTATACATCTGCCCTGTTATGTTCTATGTTTGTTCGTAACAATCTTACAATACTGTTCAATCATTGTGGGTGTCAATCAATCAATCAACCAATCATGGGTTTATTAAGCGCAACTACTCACCCGAGAGGGCATCAAGGCTGTGTGGTAGGAGTAAACTATTGTAAGAAACTGAGAGCACAAGTAAATTTAAAGGCTAAAGTTACTGTCACATCCACAGACTTCGCTGGTGCAGAATGGCATGACATGCGTTGAGGTAGCCAGGAAAATCAAGGAAGTGCTGCTTACAACTCCACTTAAAGTCCACAGAGAAATTTCCAATTCTACCGAGTACCTCTGATTTTTCTGTATGAGCACTGGCTTCCTTATGTCGACAGGAATTAAGCAGTGGACTTTTCCCTTTCAGTACCATTGAAAATAATTCAACTTAACCTCTGTCAGCAACATGTACCAAATATCCATAAATGTAAAGAGCTTTTAACAAATGTCTGACATATGTTAATTTTTCTAACTGTTGTAGTTGTATTTGTTTTCAACTTTGTCCAAATCACTCTAGTTACAATTATTTGTCATAATCTTTAGAGATTGCCACTTCTTGCTAATCTTTTGATGATCCACATCAGTCATGACAATATTTTGACTTTTAAATGTGAAATTAGCAATCACGTGTGCCAACTCTATTACAAAACGAAAAAATATATAATTCTTCACCATAAAGCCTCACACTGTATTAAACAAGGTTATTTGTGCAGTGAAGAGTAATTGAGCCGACCATTTTCTCTATGATCTTCTCTTCTTATCAAAATGTAACCGTCCCTCTAAAGCTGGAGGAACGCTATACCAACTTTACTCCAAAGTGTTTGCATCGCAGGAGTGACATTGGGAGTTTCAATTTTGCTAGATTTACATCGTGGGTCCTTTACTTTGAAAACGAACTCCGCATTCCAGAGCTATAAATCACTCGATTTTATTGTAATAGCATACAGCACCACACCACCAAGGCACTTCAACCCTCATGGTCTTGGTCAAGTACAGACATTCTGTAGTGTAGTTCCTATTTTCCCTATAGGCCCTGCGCATTGGAATAACATAAACAGCAGTGTAGACGTAGGACTGAGGTCATCTAGGTCTCTACTGACTATGTTAGACTTAATTTAGGTTTGCGCCAGCTAGCTCAGAGGTCACTGGAAACTTTCTTGACTGAATAGGAAGGGATCAGCTTCCCTGGCTCAGACAAGAAGGGATTCAGCTTCTGACAACCGCATAAACATGACAACTTTGCTCCCTCAGAATAAGAGTAAATCTCTAGAGTCGTGTGAAAACATTAGACAGCTATTTCACTCAGTCAGATGTGCATTCTTAGTTTCACCAGAGTGCAGAGAATAGGAAGACGGGCGTTTTCAATAAAAGGTATTATTTATTGAGCAGTCTTCCTTCTCATGCAAGAGAAATGAATTGCCACAATTGCAATACTTAATGTAAAGTAAAGTACGTACACTAAAAGGAGTATTATGAAATAATACTGTAAAAGCATTGATATGGTTTCTTAGCCATAAGACACTTTAAAATGGATACAATGGATAAAATATATACATACATATATACATTGGCTAACGTGCTCAACTGGTGCTTCTAAAATAAGCCTATCCCGGTGTACCAGACCTAAGCCTAATACGTGGGAAGGAGTAAGTAAGTAGCAGGTTAAGTTAAGTTGGTTTTGCCAAGAATCTGACTCAAGAATTCTCTCTAAGGGTTTAGTCAGCACTGTACCTTGGGAATAGAATGTAGGAGGTCGGGTATCATTCTCTCAGGACTCGATATCCCAGTCACCCGCAAGGGTAGGCTGGAAACGCCGGAGCTGTATTTTCTCGGCAGGAGAAAAGACAGCGTCTTTCTCAGCGCGTCAAAGAGGAGGTGCAGCGTCTGTGGGCTCTCCGCGTCTGCTGGTAAGTAGATTAGCTGCTCTGCTCCAAAACCACCACCGTGTGTTTTCTTAAGGCAACGTTGGTATATTTATACCTGAAAGGGGCCGAGTTTGACGTAAGGTTTGGACATAAGACGTCAATAAAGATGTCACTAATAATTTGCCGTTCTTACAGTGCTCGCAGGAGTTCTATTACAAATCAAAAGAAAGCAAGCAGGGATTTCCCAGATTGCTGGAGGTTTGGTGTGTTGAAAGAACTCGTTGTGCTTTCTAGGAATCTAAGGAAGTAGCTTTTGCCATGCCTTGGTCTGCAAGGACGATTTACTGAAATATTGATCTGATTCTTATGCCATTATAGGGATATTTATTGATTATAGTCGTGTAAGGGCATAACATGGTAATATTGATTCAGGTTCCTAGATAAAAACACAATTTATGGTCTTACATTCTCTTAGTTATGAGGCATTCTGGAGTGAAGTTCAAAATAATTCATTACTTCAATATTTGCAATAAAACATGGTACAACTAAAGTTAAGTAAAAGGTTAAAAACATGAATTCTCTGCAACAAATAGCAACTGGCTTACATTACTCAGGTCTGATTGCGGGAGTTCACAATATGAAAAAGGTTATCTGAGTTCATAGGCATCAGCGGATCACTATATCTGTATAAAATGTGCTGGCATCTCTACTACTGACTGTATCCAGTTTCTTGTTAAGCCTGTAAGTAAGGCTGATGGTATATGTTGGACCATGTTTACTCCTCTTAGAGTCAATTTGGGCCCAATGAAGCTATTTAGTGTATTCAATTAGACCTAGGTGAATTATGGTACTTAACATGTTTTCGAAGAAATTCGGTAAATCAATCCAAATTTCCTGGATTAAACTGGAAGACCAGAATTTTTCTAAGCAACCAGGTCTTGGTCATTCTTTGTTGGGTCCTGTAGAAGAGATAGAACAATGAGAAAACAAATGGAGAGGTTGATGGCCCTTTCTACACAGGATGGGCAACCATAGTTGGAACCTTCATATAGAGAGTCTTAGGCCCACAGTGTCAGGCAAACTTCAGACCCTGGCAAGGATGTGAGGACTCAAGTCTGAGTTCAGGGCTTGATTGTTCTATTTCCAGCTGCAAACGTGTATGCCTTTCTTGCAATACGGCTCCTGGAAAACATGTGTAGGTAGCATCCAGTAGGTGTTATCCTTGAGAAACCAAAAATCCCAATCTGTTACCTGGCGATCAAGGAAATGAATATGTCCTGCTTGTAAGCATATTAGCCTGTCCAGGCAGAAATACCAGAAATCCATCACAAAATGTGAGGAGGAACCTCTCAGATTTTTCCAATAATAAACGATGGAAACATTGTTTATATGAAGGAGGATACAGCAACGACTTTGCCAGGGGACAGGCTTATGATAGCATGGGAGTCAACAGAAAATTCAGGGCAATGATGTGAAGGGGTCTCTCTTGACAGGCTATCTCCACATCTGTGGCAAGGAGAGAGACACATCCGACACTCACTGCCCATTTACTGGCATCTACCTCAAAAACAAGATCTCAGATGTCCCGAACATCGCTCCGTTAATCCAAACTTAAATGAGGGATAGTCACCGAAGAAATAATTTCTAGGCATCCTGTTCCAGGAAAATGTGGATTCTGTATAACCAAATATGTTATAGAGGAAAAGCCTTGGGAAAGGGAAGGACGCAATAATGCGGAAGTCTCAGTAAAGTGGCTTAAATTCCTCAACTGCAGTGGAAATGAGGCCCAAAAGGCAAAGGGTGACTTCCTGAATTTGACTGCAAGATCTAACTATTGAAAGGAGTTCATTACATTTGTGTAAAGGAGATGTTCTTGCCTAGGCCTACAATAACACAGAATCCTTGTGTGAAACCAACTAATTGCATAGTGCATTAACTTTGTAAAGCACTAATGGTTGTAAAATAGTCTGAAAGGCAGGAATGTGAACTGCCATTGCTTGTTGCACCAACAGTATTGATAAAGGATCAGGAGATCGTCGTAAATAGTGAATATGGGATAGTTATCCTTGAGATCAATTATGTTAAGACTGCCATTCCAGTAGAGTGTTTTGGAGATGGTAAATCCTCCCTAAGTTTCAAATGGGAATAAGCAGTCTACTGAGTCATACATTTTGTACTGATATGCATAGTATTTCTTTTCACCAACGGAGATATTTCTGATAATGTCTGAAAACTCTAGAGGAATCTGAACAATTGCTTCTTTGGAGCAGAGATCTAGTCTGATTCTCCTGAAGTTCTTTATTGGAATGCAAAGAAATGAGAAGTAGAGGGCAAACATGGACAGTAGCAGCCAGGTATTCTTTACACTAACTTTGGACTAACTGAAGAGCCCTGCAGTTGAAAAACAATGGTCTGCCATCTATCTTTAGAGGGGAATACCTGAGAATCTACCTAAATGAGCTATATCATGAGCTGAGAATGTGTCGGGATCTCCCAGTGCCACAAGGGTTCTGAAGGAGGACCCTATACTCCCTGGCTGGTCTCTACCTCTCTAAGGATCATGGCAGAAGGAGGCATGATGGCCAGTGAAGTGGCCCCTTACTAATCACAACTCAAGACACACATAGTAGCAGCATACTCAATGCCTTACCCTCTGAGGTTTATGGATATGAGTCAGCATTCCTGCAAATTTGTAAACCTTATTTATAAATGCAGACTTGGATATTGTTGCTCCCTATAAAAATTGTGTTGTATAAAGAATAAAGCCCTCGGCCCCTTGGTTCTCGGCAGAACTCATGTCCCTTAGGCGGGAATGCCACAGACAAGAGCGGAAATTATGTGCTAACCGATGTCCCAGTTAAAAAGAAAAGCAGAAAATATTTCTCCAAAACTAAAAACAGGCTATCTTACAGGCCAAATCATGCTTCTTCACAGAAAAGATTTGGCTGACGGAAAATTACTCTAGTATGTTGTTTGAAGTTATAAAGGAGTTATCGGAGCAACCGAGGTTACAGATGCTGAAGAGTTCTGCTATAAGGTTATAGTTAATTTTTAAGATAAGGTCCTCAATAGCATTCGAGATCTCATCTCTTCTAGAGGGGAGTAAACAGTTTTTGTTGACTTTGCTCAGGGTTCTAGAGAGAACCTTTGTATTACCTTTCCATAGATCTCGGTTCAGTATTTGAAGGAGCTACTGTTGGGTTTAAAATTAGGAGCCCCTTCAGACACGTGTACGCACTCTATACTCAAGCTGGCTCCTGATCCAGTGGCCACATTTCTTTGCAAAGTGTTCAAAGACACACTTCAATCCCGTACTTTTTCGGCAATATGGAAGGAAGCTATTATTACACCACTTCTTAGAAACACTGGATCTGAAGAATCTTCGCCAACTTTCTCTTATCCCTGCTGCTGGTAAGATTCTGGAGAAATTCATCAACAAAGAGATGAAATGTGTTGTTTACCAGGTGTTCTTAGATCCTTCTCAGAACAGGTTTTACGCAGATCACAGCACTGAGTCTGCCCTTATTTGGGCTACTGACTGTATATGTGTGCAGGTAGATCAGGCTGGGGCAGTGGTCCTGATAATGCTTGACCTATCACAGCATTTGACACTGTCTCCCCGGCACGCATGGTTCAGCGTCTGCGATAAGTGGGAACCTCTTGGAAAGCCTTACAGAGTTTCCTTTCATTTATGTCAAATAGGGCCCATATTGTCCGCTATGGAGGCTTTAAAGGCAAGACCTTAAGTCTTCCCTGTGGGGTGCCTCAGGGCTCATCTTTAAGACCCACCCTTTTAAATATTTATGTGATTCCCTTGGCTGATCTGGTGCTGTTTTTTGGCTTTCAGGTACAATTTTATGCTGACGATTGGCAAATTATCGTCTTCATCTCTAATGACCTGAAAGGAATATCTGGGAGGTTCAATCAGTGTATGTCCAGCATTCTTTGCTGGATGAAGGACATCTCACTGAAGATCAATGCAGATAAGACTGAAGTACTGGTGTTTGGCTAACAGAACTCTATCTGGTCAAACTCCTGGTGGCCGGTGGCCTGTGGTCCCTCCCTTTCCTCGATAGGACAGCTAACAATCTGGGGGTCATCTTTGATGATGTTCTGAGTTTTGATACCCAGGTCAGTCGTATGGTCAGCACATGTTTGTACAATCTGAGGACTTTGAAAAAGGTTATGAATTTATTCCGTCCGAGCTACACCAGTCAATTATTATTGCCCTGGTCATGTATCAGCGGGACAACTGCAATGCTCTGTACCTGAACATCAATGGTGTTTCCCTTAATAAACTCCATGCAGTACAGAATGCTGCAGCTCATCTTTTTCTGAAGATTCCCAAGCGTCCGTCAGCCAAGGATGGGATTTGTTCCCTCCACTGGCTCACGTCAGCAAACGTATCTGCTTTAAAGCCCACAGCATGGTATTTAAGGCCATGGATAGTAAGGACACTTCATATCTTAAGTCTTTTTTTCAAAGGTATTTTCCGGGGAGACATTTGAGATCCTCCACACAGAAAAAAAACTTGTGATCCCTAGATTTTGTAGGACCAGATGAGGTGGCCACTCCTTTTTGGTAGCAGCCGCCAAGTTATGGAATTCCTTACCCACTTTCATCTCTAACGTGGACGCATTCTTGCCTTTTAAAAAACATCTGAAAACCTGGCTTTTTTCGTGTTAGGTTTGCTGCTTGTTTGCCTTTCATCCTGTCTCCTCTTGGTCTGCTTTAGAGCCTTGACACCATTGGGTATAAGTGCGCTTTATAAGTGATATCCTATCCTAACGTAAAGACAGCCCTTTTTATTAGTAGAGCCAGGCTTAGCAAGTAAAGAGTTAATTCTAAATCTTAGTAGAGGCAGGCATAGGAAATTAAGGGTTGATTCTAAACACCTATATTTTCTCTTGTTAGACAAGATAACAGTATTAATATTATTTAACAAACACAGAGCATGCTGAATCTATCCTCTATGGATTCCACATCTCAAGGTTGCTGGTCAAATTTTGTAGTCCCTGCAAGCTCCAAGGTATTAAATAGTTGACCTGTTTCGTGACAAAGTCTGCCTTAAAAGGACAGTAGGCCTTTAATCAGCTAATTTTATGGTCTTCCTAAAAAACATATAATTTTACCGTCCAGCTCCAGGTTTGCTGAACATTGAAGTCCATGGATGGATGAGGGCACTTGAATCGTATCCAAATGTGCACATCTCTCGTAATCGCTCTTCAAATTCAATAATCCTTGTAATTCAGGTTGGCATCATCATTCAATCAGACGGAAACGTGTTTTGCGAATGTGGAGAATCTCAATGGATGATCTGGATATGATTGGACATCTGCTGGGCTTCAAATTTGTGGGTGAAGTCAAGGACCTTCAAAGGTCAGAAACCCACTTATGTTGTACAAAACTGTCAAATCCAAATTTTAAGCTATGTTTACCAGGCTCACTTTGAGAAGCTAGCCTGGTGTATAATGTCCGATAATATAAGTGGGCACCTTGCACCAGTCCAGACAACCTTTATGGTAATTTAAGAGGTCTCAGACAACCTTAGAAAGCCATCCAAGTTGTAGCTTTGGAGAGCAGCCTTCATGCTTAGTTTTGAAGGAGTGTAAAGCAGCTTGTTTTACCAGAATGCAATCTTATAGTGTAAATTAAATGAAATAGAACCACACAAAGTATGTATGTTACAGTATCTTCCACACTGAGATAGACACAAAGCACACAATACCCTAGCAAAAAAAGTACAATTATTTGTCCTAATACACAGTGGGCCCCAGAAGGGGAACAAACCATGTACTAAGAAAGTAGTATAAGTACCACGACTTGAGTCAGGACAATGTCCAGAGGACGTAGAATTGCTGGGGACCCACAAAAACAACACAAGGTAAGTAGATCCGATCCCACGGAGAGCAAGTACAGTGTGTGAACACAACTATGTGCTCCGTGCAAGTCTATGTCCAAGTCGCGGTTGGAGTTTGTAAGATTAAGGACCCTTCCCAGTGGACCCTGAAGAAACCCAGTGGAAGACAGAAGGTTGGAGAGCCACCCTATCCGTGGATACCGAGGCACCCAAGTTACCTATCCCAGGGAAGCTAGGTGCACAGGTGTGAAGTGGTGTCAGAAACAGCTGTCGGACCCAATGGAGGACTTCAGGAAAATGCTGTTGCTGAAAGAGTAGAACATTTCTGTGGAAATCTACACATGGATTCTTCAAGAGGGGTACCTGAAAGCAGAGGGGACAGAATATATTTCACTCAGGAGTGATCAGCAGACTTGGAAGACAAATGACCTCTGATGTAGGGTGCTTCAGGATAGATGAGTGCAACATTGACTCCGCAGCTGCGAGGACCAGGTGATGCTGAGGAAGACCAGGAACCGCATATGAGCTGTCCCACGAAGGATGTTGAGTGCCTAGGCGTCGGTGTCTGGCAGGAGCACCAACAAGCCATGGCAAATACAACAAACGCGGGAAGCCAATAGCAGCATGGTTGGGACCAGCAAGGTCCAGGAGACTCACCACAAGCAGGGGAGTCAGGGCAGCCCCTGAGCAATCAGGGGAGCCCAAGGAAAACAAAGATGACCCTCAATTGGACCCTCAGGCTGGAGGCACAGAGATCGCGAGGGGACCTCGAGCAGCTCACCACGAGGTGATGTGGCTGAAGATCTTGGTGGAAGAAACGAGAGGTTGGGAATACTTGGAGCCCAATGCACTTGGAGCAACTTTGTCAGCAAGCATATACACTTGCAAAAGTATGCGGTGCACAGGGGTTTGGTTAATGCTGCCACCACGAAGGATTCTGACCTCCAACTTGGTGAGAGAGCAGCTCTGGCCTCGGGAGACTTAGGTAACCACCAGCTGTGTTGTTGAACCTTTTGGAGTCTGCAGGAGGTCAGGATTCAGCAGACCGGACAGCAGTGTTGAGTTGCCTATAAATGTAGGGGAGTGACTCCTTCACTCCACGGGAGATTACTTTGGTTGTCCTTGATGCTTCACAGGCCTTGGTAGGTTCCTGTATGATGCACAGGCACAGACGATGCAGCAGATTGGAAGGGAGACGAAGTCAGGCCGAAACGAAGTCCAGGGACGTCCAGAGTGCCCAGACAATAGAAGTGTAGTGGTTTCAGTTCTGAATCTTATCCTGCAATAAATCTAGGGACCTACAGTACACTAAGCCCTAAAGTACACTAGAGAAAGGGTTGGGAAGATTCAGGGGATCCTCCCAGGGGTGGGTCTGGACAGGGGGAGGATACTACGATATCCTTTGTCCAGTTTCACGCCAGAGTGGGAGCCAACGGCTCCCAGGATTGGTTTGAACTGGACTATGCACAGGGACACCAAATGTGCCCCTAATGCAGACTTTAAGCCGCCAGCAAGCACACCCACCCAGCCCTAATACACAAAATCCTGTCTGGGAGGTTGTCACACCTCCCTGTGACAGAATGCTTATTGTTCTGCCTTCCCTTGCTCGAGCTTGGCTCAGCAGCAGGGGGGCAGAAATTTGTCTCAGGTTGGCAACAACCATTTTGTACTGGAGGGGACTAGAAGGCTGGTACCTGGAACACCGAGAGCCTAACGGAAGGCTCTTGTATGAATCCAACACGTGTGATACCAAACATGATATGATTAGTTGCAGCCGTTTTCATGATGGTCATCGTGCAGTCAAGCGATGCCCCTCTATATAGTTTATGGTTACTGCACTGACATCCCGGCTGACTGGAATCTGTAGGATGCAGGGGTGCCCTGCTCATGCAGGGGCACTCGCTCACTTAGAACCTAGCACCCTGCTTTCAGGGTTGTAAAGGCCTGCTATAGGGTTGACATAGGTTTTAACTGCATTCACCCTTAGATATAGTAAACCTATATCTTAAGTAGATGGTTCATGTGCCAACTTAGACAGGATGCAATGGCAGGAATGTAGTTCCATATTGAATGGTCTCTTATTGGTGGAATATTACATGCTGCAGCCCATGGAAGACCTTGGGGGTACCTCTGCCCTGGGTACATGGATACCATATACAAAGGACTGAAAAAGGTATCCCAGTATCCAATTTGGGGTGTACCTAAGTACGAAACACAACAGTTTAAGGAGAAAGCAGATAAACTGGGGTCCTGATTAGCAGGCTCCCAGTCAGACAAGTCAAAAACCGCATCACATCAAGCAAAAAGTGGGGGTAACCATAAGAAGCATATCCTACTTTCCTACACATACATTCTATAAATAAACGAATAACGAAAATATTGTTTGTTTTAGGGTGAAGATCCTTGATTAATTTTCGTATAATCGTCCTATTATAAATGTAAGTGCTAAATCCAATGTACGTGTCAGGAGGCTATCTGAAGATTTCTATTTGAATCTATCATGATGCTCAGATTGCAAGTTTGAGCTAGCAAAGGCGTCTGTTTGCGTTATTATCTCTAGCATTAAATGAGCTTAGAATCTGTGTAAATGCCGATTACAAGGAATGTTTTTCTGTTGCTGTGTTGTTTTATAAACAATGATTTGCTTCTCCTCTTCATACTCTTTCATGAAAGAGTACAGCAAAATGTGCCCTGAGCAGTGATAGGTGACAGTTATATCAACTTTTATACTATGTTAACAAATTATTTAACATTGGTTCTTATGCACATTTTTCAAAATAAAGTGCATAAATCTAAGAACAGACATTTGCAAATAGTGGGGGGAAACTTTTTGCTGTTTGTTTCCAACCTACCTGCTTTTGTTATAATGTGTCACACCACAAAATGCCCATTTAAAGAGGGACAGAACATGGCCTGCCATTTGAATATTCATTAGGCATTTTGTAACATATGACCCCTTCTGATTGGCAATAAACACATAATGGGTCTCTAAAGTGCAGGTGACATCCATCCCACCATTTGCATTCTAAAATAGGAAACATTTTTTTGAAGTAGCTCATATCTTTTGAAGGGACATGTTCTACTTAAAAATATATGGGTTACATTTGAGAAGACATCTGGAAAGCATGCCGTGTTCTCCGGGACCACGTCTTCTCCCTATAAAGTCAGCTCACATAATCCTCAAAGTAGAATCTGCACCACAGAGGCAGCTTTGCCTTTGGAATGCACAATTCAGGTGTCTGTTTTTGATAAATGGTTTGCTGTCACAATAGCAGTTACAAACCATTGAGACATGTCACTGTGAATCGTAATTGTGACTTGATCCCCCTTTCCCACTCCATCCAAATGTATAATTTGGAATGAGTCTTGGAATTCCTTTTGTAAGAATGAAAGACATTCACAGCTCACAAAGGAATTCCAGTAAGTAGTAAAAAACCTTTTTACAGGCACAAACACTTTAACACATTACGGGCCAGATGTAGGTAATTCATATTTACAGACTCTTAAATACCGAATTTTACCGATTCGGTATTTAAGAGTCGGGAAATATGAAGGGGGGAAGTGTAGGTATTACAGATTCTGTAAATACCGAATCGTTAAGATTCGGTATTTACCGAATCTGTTAATACCGAATCGGTATTGCCCATTGATTCCTATGGGCCTTAAAGCCCATAGGAATCAATGGGCAATACCGATTCTGTAATTACAGAATCGGTAAATACCGAATTTTGCAAGGGTGCAGGGGGTGTCACTTTGACACCCTCTGGCACCCCAAAAATAGGCATGTACGCCATGTGGCACACAGACATGCCCTAAGGGCATGTCTGTCTGTCACATGGCTAGGTGTGCATGCACATGTATGTAAATGTATAGGCATTTATATAGCGCACTACTTACCCGTAGGGTCCCAAGGCGCTTCGACCGCTGCGAAACCCTTCCTGGCTTCCCTGAGAGATGGTCCCTTAATGGGTATCTCCAGGGTGAGACCAGGCATCCCCGGCGGTCTGGTGGGGCCGTTAGTGAAGATGAGGCAACCTAATGCCCAGAGTTGCCGAGTGTGATCGCTGATCAGAGTGGGCACCGAGGCGAGAGAATTATCGAGTCC
This sequence comes from Lissotriton vulgaris, assembly GCF_964263255.1. Taxonomy (NCBI): domain Eukaryota; kingdom Metazoa; phylum Chordata; class Amphibia; order Caudata; family Salamandridae; genus Lissotriton; species Lissotriton vulgaris. The sequence continues at coordinate 95,438 of NW_028243666.1, forward strand.
GCTGACCCTGGTCCAGAAACCTGCCGCGCCGGGAATCGAACCCTAGTCCCGGGCCGTCCTCTGCTCTCGGGTCTGCCGCCTCTAACCAGTGAGCCACACTACTTCACACACATGTGCATGCACACCTGAATTCGGTATTTTAACACCCAATTGGATTGGGTGGTAAAATACCGAATTTGTAGGGCCTTTGGGACTCAGAAGAGTCCCACCTACATCTGGGAATTACCGAATCGGTAAAAATACCGATTCGGTATTTTACAGATTCTGTAAATTTACCGATTCGGTAAATTTACAGAATCTGTCAAATCTGGCCCCCTACATCTCAAGATGCCAAATACCGGTCGGAAACGGCCGAATTCGGCCGTTTCCGACCGGTATTTGCCACCTACATCGGGCCCCTACATGCTTTGTGACTCCCAAAGGCTTTATTGATCAGACCCTAGTTCTAAGTAATGCAGATCAATGTCTATAACATGCTTTAGTAAAGTCATCCTTTCTGCCCTGATCACGTCCATTTTTTGATTGATACTGGTGGTTACTAACTCTGAAAGTGCCATGGGCTCTGCTAACCAGGACCAGTGCTCTGTCCTTAAATGCATATGGTGATAGGTATAATTATAATTGACCAAGACACCCTACTCTAAGTACTTAGGGCCAGATGTAGGTAGGCGTTTACCGGGTGGTAACGGCCGAATTCGGCCGTTACCGACCGGTAAGAGCAATTTGACATGTAGGTCCCTGTATTTTACAGACTCGGTAAATTTACCGATAGGTAAATTTACCGAGTATGTAAAATACCGAGTCGGTATCATTACGGATTCCGGTAAATTGGTATGTAGGTGGGACTCTTCTGAGTCCCACAAGCAGTACAAAATCGGTATTTTACCATCAAATACTACTTGATGGTAAAATACCGTTTCTGGTGTGCATGCACATGTGTGCATGCACACCTATGCCATATGACAGGCAGACCTGCCCTTAGGGCAGGTATGCCTGCCACATGGCACCCGAGCCTCTTTTGGGGGTGCCAGAGGGTGTCAAAGTGACACCCCCTGCACCCTTGTGACAGTCGGTATTTTCCGATGTGGTAAATACCGACCGGTAAATGCCCAATCAATCCTATGGGCTTCAAAGCCCATAGGAATGAATGGGCATTAACTGGTCGGTATTTCCCGCATCGGAAATTACCGACTGTTTCCGATTCGGTAATTGCACATCTGCATTTACCTACATCTCGGTACTTTTATTTTCCGACCTCTGAAATACCGAGTCGGTATGACTCGGTATTTAAGAGGTCGGAAAATAAAATTTACCTACATCTGGCCCTTAGTGTATAATAGTGGACTTAGGGCCAGATGCATCAAGCATCCATTTTGCGATTCCTTATTAGCGAAAAATAAGGAATCACTAATAAGGAATGGCAAAATGGAATGCATCAAGCAATCACAACAAAAATAGCGATTCCTTAGGATTCCTTAATTGCGACTCGCAAATTGCGAGTCGCAATTAATGAATACCTCCCCATTCATTCCTATGGGCCTAGAGGCCCATAGGAATGAATGGGAAGACAATCTCAATTTGCGAATCGCAATTAGCGATTCGCAAAATGAGATTGCGAGTTCAAGGGTGCAGGGGTGTCCAAAGGACACCCTGTTACACCCCTGAATGTGATCTGTGCACATATGTTGCGCACACACATGCCCTTAGGGCATGTGTGTGCGCAACATGAAACTTTGAAAAATGCACAAAAGTGCTTTTTTCAAAGTTTTTGCAAATTACCATGAAGTTGTACTTCGTGGTAATTTGCGTGCCCTATTAGCGAATTCGCTATTTTTGAAACTTTCATGCATTGCATTTAAGGAATCTCAATTTGAGATTCCTTAAATGCAAACAATCGCAATTTAGCGAATTCTCTATTTGCGATTTCTGCATTTGGGATGATGCATCCCAAATGCAAAAATTGCACTCGCAAAGGGCCAGATTCTCAGAATCTGGCCCTTTTGCGAGCGCATTTCGCTTGATGCATCTGGCCCTTAATGCACTTAAAGTGTGCACTGCTATGTTGTACATTTTCATTTTAAAGCCAGCCCAGCGTTGCAGGCTTGTTTTAAAATAATACTGTGTCCAAATTTGACTTTCAAATTAAAAGTGCTTCCAAAGTCTAAAACTACCTTTTTATTACATGTGTCACCCATACGGTCTGCCCTAGCTACCCCAAGGATAGGGTGCCTTGTTATAAAAAGCAGGGACATTAAAAAAGATATGCCCTGATGAAGGAAAAACAGCCAAGGTTGTTTTTTCCCTATTGTAGAGCTACTATCTCCTTTAGCTTCATTAAACTTTAATAAAGTCTAACATTTGATTTTAAATAGCAAGCAACATGATTCAAAGTATCAATATAATAGTGACAATAAATCCAACAACTTGCCAAGGTCGATTTGTTATAACTATTGCAGGAAGGATTTTTTAGAACTACTATCCTGAAATTCCCTAAAACAGCCTTTTATGATTGGCCAGCTGCTAGCAACCTGAGCCAAGCTGCACCCTGATTAGGTGTGAAGAGTCCTGGGACTAAAATAATAGAGCCCTTTTGGTAGGAGGAGATTTGCTTCCTGGAGACGCCAGAGACAGGAAGGGGGCTGGGGATAAAAACTGAACTTCAAAGGTAGAAGAACAGATGTTACAGGACCCAGGACAGCCTCCACTTCCTTGATCCCCAGTCAGATAAGAGTCCCCCTAAAATGTTTTTGAATTTTAATTTGGACTAATATTAATTCATTCTCTTTTTTTTAATTTCTAAATTTTCTAACCTCAATGTTTGCCACTGATTTTTTGTGTGGGACCCAAAACTCAGAATGCCATGGAACTTGATCTGGCTGGCCTACCCACACGCACTGTGGTAGAGCTTACAGGGTTGTGTAGAGCTAGGGATTTACTATCTTCCATCAATACCAGGATATCTGAGCTAGTAAAATCCCTTTCAGTCAGAGTTCAGCCTCTGAGACAGAGGAGGCTGCGGACATAGAAGCAGAGGGGGAGGACTACGCCTTAGACTCCAGTGAGGTAACCAGGCCCTGCCTAGACCTAGTGGGGGAGAGGATCTACCACAGGATAAATAGGACTGTCCCTCCGAGAGAGAGAACTTGAGGCCCAGTTAGCCTACATAGCCCTAGAATCAGAGATGTTGGCCCTGGCCAAAAAGAAGTGGGCATTTGTGATTGTGGTGCTATTAACACTCATACATTAGGTTCAGTCATCTGTTGCTGAGATGTTTTAACAAGTTTGTTCATTAGAAATATGCCACTTTTCGAAAATTGTCAAAGAAAGCAAGAAACTAGAAAGGAGGTTTATTTTAAAGCACCCATAAAATATTATATAGGTAGTTTTTGAATTAATAATGAGATACATAGCTGGTTCCACGTCATTACACCCTTGTTATCTTAAATATGCTAGAATGCACACAAAGCAAGAACCCCTTTCCCAATGGGCTTCTATATCAATAATGAATACTAACGATTCCGATTGCCACATTTTTTAACAAAGAATAACTGCATCTTCTCTGTACAGTCTTTCCAGAAAGAGCGCATAGAGTGCGTGCTGAGAACTTTGGTGATTTTTATCTCTTCTTTTACAGTATGTTCAAGACGTGATGTAACTTCAGTTTCCATGCATAAGTTGTATAAAGAAAGATGTTCAGCAATTTAACTCTAAACAATATAGAAGAATTTCCACAGCAGCAATAAACTATGTCTTTAAAAACAGAATTATTAATAATATTGACAACTGAATACAGTCACGTAGAACTGCTTACACGCACGATTAAGGCGTCAGGCCAGTTTGGGGCCACTGCCAGTGCTGGAATGCCCTGTGGCCCTGCAACACGGGCCGGATCTCCAGACCACTCACCCCTCCCCCCCCCCCCCGCATGGCACCAGTGTTCTGAATGTGCCGCTGCTCCTGGAGTCCACACTGCTTGCGGGTGAATCCACACACAACCCACTGGCAGCCGTGCAGCGCCCCATGGCCAACTCGTGACCGTACCAACAGCGTCAACATGGTCCTCACCACCTGGCGCACTCTCTCCCCCACCGAGACGGCTGACTGCAAGCTCTCCAAGATGGTGACGCGCCTGCGGCTGGCCTCCAGCTTCATCTCCCACCTTCACTCCTGGACTTCTTGACTTTTTGTTTTGTCCTGACCATCAATTTGCTGCTGCTTTCGGACAGTTTCGCTGGACTCTAGCCCTCCTCCCATTCCCTCGTCCGTTAACCCTGTTCCCGTGGATGATCCTCAAATGTTCCCTCCCTTTTCCGCTTCCCCTTCTCTCCATACCCTTACATCCCTCCCATCCTCCTCGTTCTGTGACTGCATCCACACTTTTGGAACTCTGCTCTTTGACTTATTGTAATAACTCTAATCAATGGTATTTGCTTTAGACCTTGCACCATATACCACTAGTGTCTGCAGTGGACCTTTGTACTCTCTACCACCCCTATGTGACCCTTAGAGTGTTTCCAGTCATATCCCTCCTGTGTAGATAGAAGATAACTCTAATGACTAGTATCCTATGTGATTTTTAGATTGTATCCATGTGTATCCCCTCCCTGTGTTTAGAGTTATAGCTTTAACGACTAGTCGCCTGTGTGACTGTTGGAATATAGCCAGGTGTATCTCTTCCCCCGTGTGAAGAGATAACCCTATTCACTAGAACAAAAAGAAATGTGTTCCTGTAATGTGTAACGTAACTGATTCTATGTAAAGTGCTTTGATAACATGTAACGGAACTGGTGCTATGTAAAGCGCTTTGATAACCTAATCGGTTCAAGTGCCTGAAATGTATAACGTAACTGATTCTATGTAAAGTGCTGTGATAACATGTAACGGAACTGGTGCTATGTAAAGCGCTCTGATAACCTAATCGGTTCAAGTTCGCGCTATAGAAAACTCTAAAAATAAATAAATAAAATAAAAATATCTATAAGATAGTAACAATGGTAATTACATCATATGTAAAACTCTGCTGCTTAAATGTGTCACCAAACACTCTGTTCTTAGGCACATCATTCACGCAAAACTGTTTAAAACAGGAAAGTAAACTACAAAAAAGAATTTGATTCTCAAAGCAGACGAAGAATAGCTACGTGGTATTTAAAGTGAAATAATGGAAAAGAAAAGTGCTGTTGCTCACGTTCCCTCTCGACCCAGTATCCGGGCCCTCGGCCAAGAAGCCGATGAAAGAAACATCTTGAGTACGCCAGCCTGAACACAAGACTTTCTACACGCCACTTAGAAATAATAAACACCGCCTGATCATGCACCATTACTGTTTCAATCACAAACAGCACATTATAAGCATGAGAATAAGACCACTGCTACCGATACCTATGTAGACTACAAATACCGAATAACATACATTTACCGACATTTTGTAAAAATAGCACAGATGCATTGTACTCACCGAACGAGGTCCACTTTGCCACTGAGCCGCTCTACCATGAAAAGATTTCCCAACATGAACAGCTCTCGGCCTCGTTTGACCTCCATTCCATGGACAGACGGCCCCCATTCATTCAGGACGAAGTAGCTACGCCCCGGCCCAAGAGAACAGCACACAAGCCAAAACGTAGTTGAATGCAGGACAAGCTCTCTAGAAGCCACCCAGAGGATGGGAAACAGCCAGACCGACACATTCAGTGATGGTGCTTAGATTCACAAACAGCAGTTTATAAACAAGGCAGTGATCAATATTCCTTGCTTTTGATGCACATATACAGAATAAAATATGTGATGGCATAAGTAAGCATGCACACGTTTATTGAAGTCACTTATTAACGTTTGACAAAAAATAAACACTGACTGCAGTTCACTTTTCCAATCAGCATTTCTGATCATTCAAGAGCATCACCAACTCTCCGTTGCCAAGTAACCTGCGAAACATCCTTTTTAGGCCTGTCATGACAGTGCATTTGTGTGACACGTCTTTTCAAATTAATACTTAAGGAAATACAACAAGTATTGGCAAAGATAAATGAGCTCAGTCGTGAAATGTATTGGCTTTGCTTTCCTACCCCTAAATGGCTTCACGAATGCATACTCATCCACGGTGGCTATCTTTGATTGGGGTATCTTAAAAGGAGGTATATTGCATTCAAGGATGGCTGCAGCAGATTTCCGTGAATCCCCAGTCCTGATCTTTAAATGCAAAGTTGTCCGCCGTGGATGGTATCACAATGTGTGACTTAAATGGTTAGTCACAGCTCAAAAGCATGTGCCTAATCCACTGGGCTTCTGACAGGAAGATTCCCTAGAAGAGTACCCACTTTAGAAAGAACTAGAACTGCGTTTATTTGGTCAGTCCACCTGCCCTCAAGGAGCTTTTATAAGTGTCCGACCTCAGTTTATGAAGGCAGTGATTATAAGAGTTGCTAAATGTAGTATCCCTTTAATAGTGTGCTACTGCCTTCTTATGTTGTCTCTGCCATCGCTCTAGAATTGTTATGCTTGATATGTGCATTCTACATTCTCTGTGTGGTGGTTGGCCATATCTCCTGAGCCTTGCCTACAAGTGGTTGTACAAGCTGTTTCCTTGGTACAGAATAAAGTACTCTTCTTCCAAAACGTGTTTCAGTTTACTTCATAAACTGGCGACGATCGGGATCATATGAAGAAGAATTCATCATATGAAGAAGGACTCATCCGCTATTTTTAAAAGAAGAAGTACTATTTTTTTTTATTATTCAAAAAAAAAGAAACCAAGGATCAGCGTTCACGCGTTTACAAAGGTATTTCATTTCTGCTTCTCGTCTATGTGTAATGTGATGGCACCAGCGGCTGTAATTTAATATAGTGCTTTGATTGCACCTGCGACAGTGTACCATAACGTGTGCACCGAAACCGACTGTTTTTTTTTCTACTTAGTGGGCATACCCCTGTACTGCAGCGCGTTGTGACCTTACGCTTCTTGACATTGTCTAATTCTATTTCTCTACGCTGTTGTTTTTCTCAACGTTTTTTGGGACTCTCATTAATACAAGAAATAACAGCGCTAACCTGTTTATTTTTGAAGCCGATCCGACATTCTACCGCGTGCTTCTTGGTGAGCCTTCCACGAGCTTCAGGTTCGCGTTGATGACTGCATTCCAGCTTCGTGTTTGTTCCGCCCTACGTCAACATTATTCATGACGTATTGAACGCATTAACCCTGCGTTCTCAACACGCAAAGGTCAAAGCGCCGCGCAGCGGCCATCTTTTACAACTATTTTTTTTTTGTTTTGTTTTGATTTACCTCATGTGTGTTTAACCTTACACACACTATTTGGAAATACCAAACGGTGGCGTTTTCTTCTCCGTTTTGAAACTGCACAAACGCTACATTTAATGAAACTGATTTATTACTAAAGAACACGATTTGACTTCATCGCAATTACCAAGAAACGAAGTTGACTACGGTGACTACGTTTATTTTATTAATTTATTATTTTCATTATCTATCCAAACAATTAATCAACCTACCTTCTTTGCATTTTTTTAATTTGGTTTTCTCTAGTTTTTAACTGTTTTCATTTGTACAAGCTTACTATTCATTACCAGAAATGTCTAACAATATTGTTGCTCCCTCTCATTTCCTACCCACTGCTGGGGATCCTAAGGTTGAATGGGACCTGTGGTATCCCACATTTCTGGCCTATGTGGATGTAGTAGAAGAGGACGGATGTTCTGCTAAAAGAAAATTAGCTTTGTTAAAGAATTGTTTGGGTGGTGCAGGTCTTAAGGAATTGGAAAACTTGCCTCCCATCGATGGAGCAGGCGATTTTAACATTTTTGAGATCGTTGTAAAACAGTTGGCCACTAGATTTGGTAGGAGAATAAACGTAGTTATGGAAAGGTTCAAATTTTATTCCCGTGCGCAGAAAGACGATGAGTCAATTGAGAATTACGTAGCTGTGTTACGAACTTTAGCTGCCTCCTGTGCATTTGAAACAATTAATTTCGAGCAAGTGTTAAGAGACCAGTTGATGATGAAGACCAAAAGTAAAAAATACAAGAACGGCTGTGGATGGGTACCGAGTCTTCCCTAAATGCTGTCATTAATATAGCTAAAGGGATTGAACAATCGGAACTCTTTGTAACTGAGATCAGAAGTCATGATGTTAAAAGTAAAGTAGTAATCCCAGAGGTTGCTTTAGTAAAGGAGTTCCATAACCAAAGAAAATTTCCCATTCCTCAGACTAGGTATTTTCCTAGAGACAATAGAGCCCCTGGTAAGAAAAATCCTATTATTTGTTATAGGTGCGGTGCGAATGACCACGTTGGCAATTATAAGGGTTGTCCAGCGTGGAATAAAATCTGTGTTAAATGTAAAAAAACGGGGCATTTCAGTAAAATGTGTAGATCCCCACAGAAAGTGAATTTGTTAACTGATCTCGACTATGAAGTCTCTGAAGAAGTCCAAGAAATCAACACTCTACTATGTGTTGGTGATTCTACTTGTCCAGGTTTTCCCAAGGATAAGGTTTTTATCAATGGTATAGAAATCACTATGCTTATAGATTCATGTGCTTGGTACAGCATAATTGGTAGTGACATTTTTAAGAGGCATTGGAATTCCTCATGCTTACTACCATCTGATATTTGTCCAGGTGGATACACTGGTCGGAAGATTGATTTGTTAGGATACATGTGGGCAGATATAGGATTTAAAAGTAATAGCATCAAAGGGAAAGTTTATGTAGCATCCAAGGGTGCTTCTCTTTTGAGTTGGCCACACCAACATGAGTTGAAAATCAAATTAGATCCTAATGCTTCCCCACCTGTATATATTGTATCTCCTGTTGAGGATGAATTTACTGTGTTAGTCAAGAACAAATTCCCTGAGATTTTCTCTGATGTCTTGGGTGAATTTGTAAATTTTAAACACAAAATCATCTTGAAAGAAAATGCAACACCAGTCCGACACAGGGTCAGGAATGTCCCATTGGCATATCGAGATAAATTAAAAACTATTCTTTCGGATTTGGTGACTCGTGGCATCATTGAACCAACCGAGTCTTCCCCCTGGGTTTCCCCAGTAGTTTTGTCAATTAAAAGTAATGGGGAACTTCGTCTCTGTGTAGACCTCCGCAGTCTGAACACTGAAATTTGGGTGGACAGACATCCCTTACCCAACATTCATGAGCTAATTTCCACTCTTTCTGGTGCTTGCGTCTTCTCAACCCTAGATTTAGCCAGTGCTTATCACCAGGTTCTCCTCCATGAGGACTCTAAATTTCTTACCACTTTCATAACCCCTGAGGGCATGTTCCAGTTCCGTCGCATGCCATTTGGCTTAGCCAGCGCAGCGTCGGTTTTCCAACGCCTCATGAAAGAGGTTTTGGAGGGGTGTAATAGTGCTATTGCATTCCAAGACAACATCTTGATATATGGTAAAGATCACGAGGACCATGACAGGAATTTGGACAAAGTACTGATGTCTGTCAAAGCTAAGGGCTTGACTTTGAAGCTTTCTAAGTGCAAATTTAGACAGAGCACTGTGGAGTATTTGGGACACGAAATCTCCACTCAGGGTATCAAACCAAAACTCAATCACATTTTGAGCATAACTAAGGCGCCTTCCCCTAACAACAAAGAACAATTGGTGTCCTTTCTGGGTCTTACCGAGTTTTATAGCAAATTTGTTTCAGATTACTCCTCCAAAGTTCATGTTTTGAGACTGTTATTGAAAAAAGATGCAAAATTTGTTTGGAAGGATGAACACCAAACTGCCTTTGAGTTACTTAAAAAGGAGATTATTAATGCCCCTTTCTTGAGACCTTTTGACTTGGGTAGAGAATGCATTGTGTGTGTGGACGCAAGCAACGTGGGACTTGGTTCTGTGTTGATGCAAAAGTGTCAAGGTGAGGAATATGTGGTCTCCTACGCCTCCCGTACTCTTCGTGGGGCAGAATTTAACTATTCCACTATAGAGAAGGAACTGTTGGCGTGCACCTGGGCTGTTGAACACTTCAGGCAATTTATTTGGGGAACAAGATTCCGTTTGCGTACGGACCACAAACCCTTGATAAGCATGTTGACCGCTGGCGGTGGTCGTACTTTGACTGCACGCTTGGCGCGCCTGGCTGCTAAGTTACAAGAGTTTTAATGTGTGGTGGAATATGTCCCTGGTCGTTTAAACGTCCATGCCGACTGTATGTCCAGATTGCCTTGTGTTTCCTTAGTTGCCACGGACTCCCTTTGCGATGTGGATGTAGTTTTAACTGTTGATGATGTAAACGATGCCAGATGCAATACCACGTCCAGTGTCATTTCTGAGTCGGATTGGCGGGATGCCATGTCTAAGGATGTTTCCTTATCCAATGTAGTGGATTTTCTGAAGCAAGGGTGGCCTGAAGAGAGGAAACTTTCTGGCGATATCCTCTCTTTCAGCAAAGTAAAGGAAGAACTCATGTTTGACCAGGGTTTTGTAACTAGGTGTGATAAAATAGTACCTCCCTCCAGTCTACGTGAAAAAATAATTTCTATGGCTCATGAAGGTCACATGGGGATGTCTAATACTAAAAGACGTATCCGTGAGTTCTATTGGTGGCCTGGCATTGACAGGATGGTAGACAAATGGGTTAGTTCCTGTTCTCCTTGCTCCAGTAGTGATAAATCTGCTAAACCTTTGGCTGCCAAATCTGATGTTTCACCTATTGAGTACTCCATGTGCCCTTGGAAAAAACTTGGAATTGATATTGTTGGCCCTTTGGACTTGTCTGACAATAAAGCTGTTTTTATTTTAGTCTTAATTGATTACTTCTCCAAGTGGCCGGAGATCAAGGTTGTGGACAAGACCGGTTCTTCTCAGATTGTTGAATTTCTTGATGAAGTTTTCTGCAGGGAAGGGATTCCGGCTGAGCTGGTTTCAGACAATGGTCCACAATTCATTAGTAGTGAATTTTCATCCTTTCTCGACAGATGTGGAGTTGTTCATAAAAGGGTGTCAAACTACAACCCTCAAGCCAATGGCCTTACTGAGCGCTTTAACAGGGTCATTAAAGAGTCGTTACAACTTGCTATTAAAAGTAAATTGGATTGGAGAAAGTCCCTTCGTGCTTCTCTTCTTTCATATCGTACTTCCCCTAATTCAGTTACGGGGTTTTCCCCTTTTGAGTTGTTAAAGGGTCGTAAACCTGGTTCCAAACTTCTACCTTGGTGGATGAAAGTAAAGATCCCTCCCTTGCCTAGTGCTGATCCTTCCTTGGTTAGAGACAAGGTGTTGAAATATCAAGAGAAGATGAGATGTAATTCCACTCGCCTTTCTAAACCTGGTATCAAAATTGGTGATTTGGTGCGAGTCAAGTTTGGTAGATCTTGTGGTTCAAGGTGGAACAAATGGTCTGATCCGTGTAAAGTCACTGAAGTCTTTAGTAAGGCTGTCAGAGTGGATGGTGGCAAAGTGTGGAATTTTCGCAGAGTTTCTCTGTGTAGAAAATCCAATGTGCTAATGAATTCTCTACCCTCCTCAAATTTTCCCATTGGCGCTGATTGCCACTCCTCTGATGACTGTCACCCCGCTTTGTTGGATACTTTTTGCAGTGATGTTCAACCTTCCTCGAGAAACAATGATGTTCTTGTTCCCAACATTGTCGTTCCTCCTCCCAATATTGTTGTTCATTCTGAACAGTCTTCCCCTGACAATTCTGTTCCTTCTCATGTTATACAATCTTCTGATGTACCCCTAAGAAGAAGTTCTCGCATCAGGTCAACTCCTGTTAAGTTACGTGATTTTGTGCACTAGTTTTCTTTTCTGATGTCTTTCATTTCTCTTGTTTTTTGATTATGTTTCTTTTTGTTTTTTTAAGGGGGGGAGGTGTGTAGTATCCCTTTAATAGTGTGCTACTGCCTTCTTATGTTGTCTCTGCCATCGCCCTAGAATTGTTATGCTTGATATGTGCATTCTACATTCTCTGTGTGGTGGTTGGCCATATCTCCTGAGCCTTGCCTACAAGTGGTTGTACAAGCTGTTTCCTTGGTACAGAATAAAGTACTCTTCTTCCAAAACGTGTTTCAGTTTACTTCACTAAACAGACTGTGTGGGGACGTCACTGGCAGAGCATGGTAGTCTCATAACCGAGTCTGCTATTGAGTATGCACAGACTCAAGGCTCATTCTCCCCGCTAGCTATGATGCTCGTTGATGGGCACAATGACAGACCCCCTTCCCTCTCATAAATCTAAACTCTCACAAATGCCTAGAGACCATTTAGTTTACTGACAACAATCATTGTGCAAGAACCCTCACCAATGAGCAAACTAGAAACCCAACACATGAGAGATATTGAGAGATATTGGAGAAGAGTGCTGCTAGAGACTGGAGTACTCCTACATCAATCAAGTCACCCCCACAAGCAACATAAGCCAGCATTCTAAATATATTATAAAAGCACATTTAATACCTCTTGTAGATCATAATTTCAAAGTATGTGTGTGCGAAATAATATTTGGGATGTGTGAGATTATGCCTGTGTGAAATCTATCACGCATACATGGGTGGTGAAAAATGTGTCATGCCAACATCAGTGGTGATGTTTTGCAGTCAAAATAAATAAACAAAAAAAGTCATTTCTTGACGTGACTCAGTGTTTAGAATTTAGAGCTGCCCTGAAGTTCCAAAGGGGGCTCAGGTGTCAAACCATATCTAGACATCAATGCATCTTTCATATGGCTGTATGATTTGTGGACTTCAGAAGGCAGGTCTAACAATGCTCCCCAATCTCTCTCAGGGACCCGGTGGGAAGACATGGCTACCTCATAGGCTCTGAACCACTGACCAATATCATCATTTTTGTAAAACTCCTTCACCACATCCGTGGGAATATACAAACTACTTTCTATATGTACTGAGAGTATGCTGCCACCAGAGGGAGTAACTTTAAACTTTTGGGTTTAAACTCCAACTCCCTCAAAACTTTTTCATGCTTAAACTGCATTTTCTTTTCCTCAAAATCTAATCTATTTTCTAATTCCTGTTGCCTATTCACCTTGAACTTGGTCATCTCCATGTCATGCCTTCTTGATCTCTCTATGTACTCCAACTCCTCTGGAGACAGACTTTTGTCAGAACCAATACAACCTGCGGGGGAAGGTGCCGTCCTTCCTCCTGGGCCCAATGGCCCTTCCTGTTGTACAACTACCTGGTCATCCCCCTTCTCAAATTCAGGGGTTTTCCTTGCTTCTACCCAGGCCCTCAGTGCCTTGTAGAATTCTTCTTTCTTGGTGCACACAAGAGTGGCAGCCTTGAATTTCTTACACAAGTACTTCAGATGCTTTACTTTGTAGCTTTCCAATTTTTCTTCTTCCCGTTCAAGATCAATAGAGGCTACGGATTCTGTTCTCTCTACTATGACTGAATCAGGCATCTTTCAAAAATAGAACACAAAAACAAAAAGAAATATACCAAAAAGTATGTGGTATCGTTATGGTCTGCACTTACTGAGTAGTGTTCACAAGTCATTGTACATGAGTCACAAATGCAAATCCAGAATCCTCACCGCTGACTACCAATGTTAGATTTTTGGGTCTCTAGTTGGCACAGGCAGATACTTGTGACACATAGGGACCCTTTCCTCTAGTCAGGATAAGGGCATCACACTCCTAAAATAACCCCTGCTCACCCCCTCCGTAGCTTGGCACAAGCAGAAGGGCTTTACTTCAGAGGCGTTGTAAGTTAAGCAGTTGTGACCACATACAGTAACCAAGTGACAACACTACAAATGGACACCACACAGGTTTTATATACAAAATAAGTAGACTTTATATAGAGTTTACCACAAGACCATCAATGACAAAAAAATACACACTATGATCACTTTTAAGATGGTAGATTTAAGCTTAGTTCAGTTCAGTTCTTAGATGCGACACTCCACGTCATTGTACCTTAGGTTGTGTTGCGCTTCCACGACAAGCAATGTCGCAGTGATGGGAAATGCAGCAAAGTTCAGATACAAAGAAATAAAGGCGTGTAGATCTTCCTGATGCGGCATGCTTCTCGGGGATGCGAGAAGTTCTCGGTTCGATGCGCGGACTGCAGCGGCAACACCCTTACAATGCGACGGCAGCAGCTCCAGTGGCGATGCTCTTCTCCCACGATGCGTGAAGCTTCTGCTCGATGCAACGACTGCAGCGGGCACATCCAATATGCAACGGCAGCAGCTCCGACGGCAGCGCGCTTCTAGGGGATGGGAGGTGCTCTGGGCCGATGCGGTGCAATGCAACAGTTCCAGCGGCGACACCCCTCCTTCGGAGTTGAGACGGCAGGCACAGCGACGGTGACACTCTCCGACCTCATTGCGAGATTCTTCTCCTGATGCGGTGCAGTGCGACAACTACAGCAGAGACACCCTCCTTCGGAGTTGCGACGGCAGCAGAAGCGACGGTGACACTCTTCCTCTTCGTTGCGGCACGCTTCTCTCCGATGCGGTGCAGTGTGACAGTTCCAGCAGCGACACCCTCCTTCGGAGTTGCGACAGCAGGCACAGCAACGGTGACACGCTTCTTCTCGTTGAGTCGTGCTTCTAGCTCCTTGTGACACGCAGTTCCTCCGAAGGCCCAAAACAGCAGCAGGAACTTCCAAAAGAATTCTAGGGAGTTAGGGGATCAAGTCTGTTGTCCCTGAGACTTCAGCAGGAGGCAAGCTCTTTTCCAAGCCCTTGGAGATCCTTCACAAGTTGAAAGCAAAGTACACAAAGTTCCTTTCTCCTTCCTTTGGCAGTAAGGCAACCACTGCAGGCCAATCCCCCAAGCAGCACTTCCGCTTGGAAATAGTCTCTCCTCAGTTTCTTCAGGTTCCTCTCCTCAGTAAAGGTTTCTTCTTGTAGTCCAAAGTGATCTAATTTCATGGGATCAGGGTCCCAATATTTATACCCCAAAATCCTTTGATCTCTGAGGGGAGAGGGGCCTTTGCCCAGGCCAGACCAGTTTTGAAGCACTCTGTTTACCAGACTTCTTCTTTCCTTTCACAGATGCCCCACAGGAGGTGGAAACAGCATTGTGGAAGGCAAGTACAGTCCTGGAGCACTTAGTTTACATGACTCCTTCTCTTCTTTAAGTGTGCAGGGCAGAGACATCAGCCGCTCCCCAGGGGGTGGAGCCAGCATTGTGGAAGGCAGACACAGCCCTATTCAAGGTGCAGGTGTAACTCCTCCCATCTAGATGCAGATCTCTCGGTATTGACCACCGGGTGACTCAGCCTGTCTCCTGGAATTCTCCAGCCCTGTCACTCACAAAACCAGACATAGGAATACACAACCTAGCAGAGGCAAGTTTGAATGGTTAGACAAGCAAATACCTACTTTCTAAAAGTGGTATTTGCAAACAGAGAATATTAAAACCAACTTCACTAAAATATCTATTACATTATTCTGACTACAGGCATACTAAACTCAAATTTCTACCATGTTCTCTGAGACAATAAGGATTATAAAATGTAATACCTCTAACAGCCCATTCTGGCCTATTGAGAACAGGTAGCCTTGCAATAGTGAAAAACGAAAATGGCTGTAATTCACTATTAGGACATGCCACACACATCAGGGATTGTCCTACCTTATACTTACAATGCACCCTGCCCTTCGGCCTACCATAGGGGTGACTGATATGAAGAAAAGGGAAGGTTTAGGGACTGGCAAATGGGTGCACTTGCCCAGTCAGCATGACAGTACCAGACTGCACGCAGGCTCTGCAATGGCAGATCTTAGACACATTTTACAAACGCTGCTTCTGTGGGTGGCACAAGCAGTGCTACAGGCCCACCAGCAGCATTTGTATTTACACACCCTGGGCACATGCAGTGCACTAGACTAGGGTCTGACAAGTAAACCAAATAGCCAAACATGGAACCACTGATTAATACATCAATTCACAATAGGGAGCACTTGCATTGTGGCACTGGATAGCAGTGGCACAGTGCCCAAAGCATCTAACACCAGCAAAAACACATTAGGCCCCAGAAAAAATGGAAGGGAGACCCACGCCAATGGTGCCAGGTCTAACACCAAACTTCAATTTCCTATTTTAATCCTATGGGAAGATATGCAGGTAAACATTATACACAGAATTCCCCATTATAGCCTATGAGCAAGATAGCCTTTCAATTGTGAAAAACGAAAATGGCTGTAATTCACTACCAGAGCATGTCACCTAGACTAGTACATGCTATCCCTTTCACATACACTGCCCAGGGGAGTTCCTAGGGCCTTCCATAGGGGTGTCCAATGTGTACAGAAAGGGAAGGGTTATGCCTGGCCAGTGTGGACACTGGTCAGGTCCACATGGCAGTTAGCAACTGCACACAGGCACTGCGGTGACAGGCCTGAGACACCACCATTTTAGGGCTACTCATGTGGGTGGCACAATCATTGCTGCAGGCCCACTAGTAGTTTTTGAATCACCAGCCCTGGCACACTCAGTCCACTTTACTAGGGACCTACTGATAAATATGCCAATCAGGGATAACCAATAACAATAACAATTTATCTAGGGAGCACTGACACTTTGACACTGATCAGCAGTGGCAAAGAGCCCAAAGAAACTAAACCAGCAAAAAAGAAATCTAGCACAGCGTCAAAAATACAGGTGGTAGAGGCAAAATGTCTGGGGAAACAATGCTAAAGATGCCAGATCTAACAGTATACTACGTGCAGAGTCTACTGCAACTGTCCTATCTTTTTATGTGTAGACATATCCATCTCAACTGTGTAGACTATCCACCTTTAGGCATACATTATAGCAGTAAATGGGGGTGTGATAAATAAGAGTAGGTGAAAAAAGGGGCATATTTTCTACTAATGGGGAGGGCAATAAGGTGGAGTAAGGACGGGTTGTGGACAGGCAGTGAGAGGTTTTAGAGATGGGCGTCACCCACCCACAAAAGAGACTCATAAACCAAAGCCTTGTCCCTGGGCATGTTATGCTATGTTATAAGGGACTAGCAGAGCGCTTGTTCACCAGTTGTATTCTTGGCACTAATGAGGCAGAGGGATCGCTAGACTGAGAAGAGATTATTTATAGGGGCATGAGAAAAGCCATGTTTTGAGGGACTTTCTGAATTCAATGAGGTTAGTGTTAGTCTGATTTCCTATGGAATGGAGTTCCATAGTCGAGGGGCAAAGGTTGCGACCCTGCAGCCCCCTTGTCGCTTCAGTTTGAAGGTGGGTACTGTGAGGAGATGGAGGTGGGCTGATCAGAGGTCAAGTGAGGGTGTGTAACGGGAGATGCGGTCAGTGTTGAATTTGGGACTGTGGCAGTGGATTTGAACACCAGATTTTGAAGGCACACCGCTGGGGGATCGGTAGCCAATGTAGTTTTTTTACGAGGGGGAGGCGTGTTTGCGTATGGGTTATTGGTAGATAAGTCTAGCCACTTGATTTTGCACTAGTTGTTGTCGTTTGGTAAGTCCAATTGGAAGTCCCGGTAAGGTAGCATTAGCGTAATCAAGCCCGGATAAGACCAGGGCAATTACGACCTGGAACAGTGCAGTTTGGGATGGAAGCCTGCTTATTTTCCTGATCTTGCATAATTGCAGTTGTGCGAAGGACTTCGGAGCAGGGCGCTGTGAGTTCACAGCGAAGAAGAGCGTGAGTGGCAAACCCATTGTGGAGGACAACAAAAGACTGCAAGCACTGTGAACAACATCTTTAAAATAATTTTGAGTGTCAGTGCTACACATGAACATTACCAACACGCACTGAGCAGGCTGGAAAGTGATGTCTACCTGGACGCCAGCTTGCCTGAATAAAACTTTTGTGTGCTGTATTTATTTTTACTGCAAAGGATTGTGGACCACACGTTAAAATAATCCAGATTGAAAAAGGCATTAGATTGTTGAAACGTGTCTCTGGTTTTAAACAATGGCCATTGAGCTTGATAAATGTTCTCAGCCCCAACCTCCCATGATTGACAGGACTCTTTTGTCGAGGAGAAGGAGGTTGCATATATATATATATTCAATGAAAAAACCATTGGTTTTAGGCCATATATAGTTAGGGATTTGCATTTACAAAACCTTATTTTACTCGCATAAAACCATTGAAATTCCATATATAGTTATAAGCGCTAACTATATATCGCGCACCCGCAATCCACTGCTGATGATGTCACATATTACATCATTCATGACATGGTTAGTGACATCACTGATGACATCACTGATGACATCTCAAATGACATCACTGATGACATCACTGATGACAACATGCAGTGACTGTATGTTTCTGTAAAGTTAAAATATCTCTTACATATTGAAGAATGAGTGGATATATAAGTGTCTGGATGAAGGATTTAGTAGGTGCATGACTGACTGTATGAGTGAGTGATTAAATGTGTCTCACTGAGTGCATGGGTTAGTGACTAAACTGTCTTAATTTGTGCATCATTATGTCTGTTGTTCTGTGAACTGTTGCATGTGTTGATAAGTAGCTATATGAGTAACTATATGGGTTATTGATTGGTTGCCCAAGTATTTGTATGGGATACTGAGTGTGTGTGTAGGTGGCTGGGAGGTGTATGACTCTGTGCATAGATGTGTGAGCAGTTGATTCACTAGATGTATGGTTTCAAAAGTGCATGTGGAAACAGCTGTATGGGCGGTTGACTGTGTGCATGAGTGCATTGGAGAGTGAATGGATATCTCAGTGCTACATGTCAAAGTAAGTACATATGTAAAACACAGTACATGTGAGAGTTGACATATATAAATAACTGTGCATAAGAGCCAGTGAATGTGTGAGTGGCTGTATGGATCATTGTGAACTTGTATCAGGGATTGTATAATAGAGTAAATATGTGTTAGTATATGTTTGAATAAGTACATTTTGTATAACTGTATAGTAGAGGAAATGGAGGTGTGATTGATTCTTTGCATGACTGACTAGGTGTGTGAGTAACTCCATGGATGAGTGACAGTCTGTGAGTGTCTGTTTACACTGATTGTATCTAAGGTTATATTAGAGTCTGAAGAGGTTCATCGTATTATCACATGAATGATATCATCAGTGATGTTATCAGTCATGTCAAATGAGATGTTTTCAGTGATGTCATCAGTGATGTCATTTGAGATGTCATCAGTGATGTCATCAGTGATGTCACTAACCATGTCATGAATGATGTAATATGTGACATCATCAGCAGTGGATTGCGGGTGCGCGATATATAGTTAGCGCTTATAACTATATATGGAATTTCAATGGTTTTATGCGAGTAAAATAAGGTTTTGTAAATGCAAATCCCTAACTATATATGGCCTAAAACCAATGGTTTTTTCATTGAATTTTCAAGGTTTTGTAAATGCAAATTCCTAACTATATATCCACTATAACCTATGGTTTTTTCTGTGAATTTCATTGGTTTTTTAATAGCAAATATGAAAAGCTTTAAAATGTCAAGTACGTGATAGATGAAAACATTTTCGTATTTATGCACGCTGATGTGCTTTGAACGCTGCACCCCCCCCTCCCCTCTTTTGTCTTAGTAGTACTCTCTCTTTGCAGATAGTGAACGGTAGTTAACGCAAGCCTTTGCCCCCGTTGTAATCCGTCGTGCCTGCTTCCCTCTCCATTTGATTGATTGTTGTCCAAGCATTTACTGTTTTAGAATTGGTTCTCTTTGGTTCATTCTCTATTTACAAACAAGCACAAAGTCGCAATACTCTGTTTAGTCTTTGCAGATAGTGAAAAATCGTGTAAAAAAAATAAAAGTAATCGAGCAAAATCAGTAGGCCACTAATTGGATCTCTTTTTGACCTCGCTAAAATAGAAATATTAGGAACAACCATACATGAGAAATACGAAAATAGTGAGATGAACTGAGCTCCACACCATGAGGGCTGCAAGACAGCTCGGCTCCATCACCCATCCCGCACAAAATAACGACAAACCCTATGCAAATATTAAAAATATAGACAACACACCAGCAAAGAAACAGGGTAAAACATTTTATTAAAAAACTATTTACATAACGTTGGTTTATAAGATGATATCAGTAGTGGACCGATGTGTGAATAGATCGAAAGCAGCACAAGGCTCCAAGATCCGGATGGCAAGCTCCTGGATGTTGGGTGCCATAGTTTAGAGTTCTGAATTTGAGCCTTTTTCAATGCCTGTGCTTTGTTGAATCAAAATGGCGGCTTGACACAAAGCTGACTCAAGCGTTGCTACTGATGCTATGCAGACCAAAACTGGTTTTCAGTTTGTACATTTTTCTAGATTTTTCAATCCAAGTTTGGTTGACTTTGTAGAACGATGGCTTCAAATTTTCAACATACGGTGTGGTGGCGCTGAATGGGAGGGGGCGCTTCGCTCCTGCCCCCTCCCCAAGTAAGATTTTCATACGTGAAAGTACGTTAATGGTTTTGGTCCCTGAGATGCTTCGATGTCACTGCCATTCTCAAATAGCATAAGTTCTGGATGTTGGGTGCCATAGTTCAGAGTTCTGAGCAGCGCTTGTAACACTGTCTGAAGCTTATTTCCACCTACTGCAGCTTCACTATTCTCAAAGTAAGTGAGTGTCGTTTGTGGACCTGACTGCATTAGAAAACTTGGGCGGTGTGATGGCCATGGACTCGGAGAAGACGCTTGGCTCCGACACCCTCCCCAAGTCTTATAGCACTGGTGTAGCCTGAGATCGCCCCCGACATAGGCGGCCGGCTCCCGGGGTCCGGCGGAACTTTTTGCCTTTTGATGAGTCTTCAATTCTGGACCTTGTCCCACAATCCGTTTCACCTGAAGACAAGCTGTAGTGGGGCGCCCCTTTACCGTTTTAGTTGCCATTCCGCCCGCTTTTGCTACACTGTGCCTCTTCCGCCATTCAGCTGTTTACCGCCCGCTCTTGCGACTACAGCGTCTCGCTCATCATGTAGTTGAGTTGCTCCCGCTCTTGCGGTGCAGCGATAGGCGGCTGCCACAGGACTCTCAAAATGGCGGCCGGCTCTTCGGTTTTGGGCCTGGTCCACTAAAATGGCCCTGGGACACCTTGGAACTCGGACGCTTCCCTGATAGGGCTTGGGTCCCATTCTCGAAAAGCGTCCCCTCAGCCGTGAAGATTCTACAAAAGTCTTGGGGGCCTCCGACTCCCGCAGGCTTCTGGTGGGGAGCGGCTGCCATGATTGCTCGTGGAATGGCCACGACGGAGCTACGAGATGGTAGTGGTCTCATGCTGACGCCAGCTTTAGTCTGAAACATCCAGAAACACTGTAGACTACCAATTCGATCAGTTCCGGTAGCGCCCCAACATGACCCGGAAGAGAAGAACTTGCCCTCCCCTCTTTGACTGATGGTTCTTGTTGCCTGTCCCCTCTGTTGTCATTTAACAGAACTTTTTGGACTGCTGAAAGGGGTTGTGTTCTGAACGCTGGTTGGTGGAGACATTTTGACTATATTCTTGACCTACGTTGTCGCGTAATGCGTTATATGACACGCCGCGTTAGCGCACCCGGAAGTGATCCGAGGCGCGGCGCGCAGCGCGTAACGTAAGCATAACAGGTCATGTGACTTGTTAATAAAACTTTTCATTGGTTCATTTTACTTTTGTTAATTTAATGATGAAAAGCTTGGTCATATGACCTAAAAATTACGCTTTTTATTGTTTTCGAACAATATTTTTTTTTCAAACATATGTTATAATATTCCAGGCTAATGTACTTTCCCGGAAAATTTACAACTGTCTTGCAAGTAAAATATATTCCTTTTTCGAGAAAAAGGGCGTTTCTTCCTTCCATGACGGAACCGTTGAGTAAAAGAGATTCGGCCTGCTGTCTTAGTCGCCGATACGCCTGATTATCAGATTCTTATCGATCACTTTATGTTGCAGACATGAAAAACACAACTGCCCTTGACCATTTATCTTTACTGCGTTCCTACATATTATACCTTTTATCCGTCATGTAATTGGACTGCTTTATTTCACTTGCCTTTTTACTGATTCGAAAACAGTGACTAAAAGTAAAAACTTTACCAATGTAAATACTACTACCGTGTTTTGTTTTAAAAACCTTTATTGTGAAAATGTCAGTATACAAATACGGGCCTATAACCACGTGGGCCGGCCACGGAGCAAACTGAAATCGTATATGATGAGGAGACATTTACACTGTAGAGGAACGTAACGAGCGGGCCATTAGGTTGCAAGAACTAAGGTGTCTAACAGTTGCGGAATCGGTGGACATACATTTTGTAATTAAAATAGGACAGGGCCACTTACAATAACATTTTCTAGATATACATTTGCGGGCAAGGAGTTACGAGTCCCATTTATACCGGCGCCATTTTGGGCGAGGCCGGGCAGGTCCAAGATATAGTCAAAATGTCTCCACCAACCATCGGCCAGACCAGAACCCCTTTCGGCCCTTTATGCTACAAGATGGTGTCTTCCATTCAGAAAATATTGTTGGCAGCATTTTGAAAGGAAACAGAAACAGCCGTTCTCCTAGTGAGTTTCACATTGTTACATTTAGGAAGAATGTTGAAGAGTAGTATGTGGAAAATCCGAAGCCATTTTTCTACAAACTCTCAATCAGACTTGGATGGAAAAAAAAAACATGAAGAATGTACAAACTGAAAACCAATTTTTGTCTGTATAGCATCAACAGTAACGCTTGAGTCAGCTTTGTGTCAAGCCGCCATTTTCATTCAATCAATAGCGTCCCCCTGCACACATTCAGGGACCTGGTCGTGTCTTCAGATGAAACGGATTGTAGGAAAAGAAGCAGAAAGGAAAAGGCAAAAAGTTCCGCCGGACCTCGGGAGCCGGCCGCCTATGTCATGTGCGACCTTTGGCCACACAAGGGCAATAGTGAAGCTGCAGCAGATGCAAATAAGCTTCAGACAATCTTACAAGCACTGCTCAGAAATCTCAACTGAGGCACTCAACATCCAGGACTTGCCATTCGAATCTTGGCGCCTTGTGCTGGTTCCGACCTATTCACACATCGGTCCTGGATCTCGGCGCGTTCGACTCCCTGTACCGCAACAGTGACCGCAATTCAGCTGGACAAGCCGCCATTTTCATTCACTCAATAGCGTCCCCCTACACACATTCAGGGACCTGGTCGTGTCTTGTTATGTTATGTTATATGTTTTGTAGAGCGCAACAGCTGCCCCAGCAACGGGGCGTCCCGGCGCTAGAACCATAACACAATCTATTGGAAACGAGAGAGGGATCTATGAGGTGGGAAAAAGATGGGTTTTGATCGCTCTTCGGAAGGCTAACAAATCATCCATGCAACGGATGTGGAGAGGGAGGGAGTTCCACAGTTTGGCCCCCAGTAGCTTGAAGGAACGACCTCCGATGCGACAGAATTTCGTCTGGGGTATCAGGGCTAGATGTTGCCCCATAGACCGGAGGTTTCGTTTGGGTTTATAGGGGGTCATCAGAGGACGAAGAAGCTCTGGGCCTTCATTCTTCAGTATCTTAAAGGCAAATAAGAGGGCCTTGAACTGGATCCGGGCTTCTATGGGCAGCCAATGAAGTCTGTGCAAAGTCGCTCTTACCGAACATCTCCTCGGAAGGCCTACTATCGCTCTGGCTGCCGAGTTCTGGATTCGTTGGAATCTTTTTATCTCTTCTTTATTCGCTCCCAGCAGCAGGACACTCGCATAGTCCAGTCTAGACAAGATAGTAGACTGCACTATGAGTTGTCGTGTCTTGGAGTCGAAATAGCCCAGGATGTGGTATAGGCTTCTCAGTAGTCCAGTGCAGGTTGCGGCAACTTTTTTAGTGTGTGATTGGAAGCTCAGGGTCGAGTCCAGCCACACCCCTAGGTTTTTTACTAAGTTTTTTGGAGGGGGTGCTGGGCCCAGAGACTGAGGCCACCATAAATCGTTCCAGTTGTTGCTGTTTTTCCCCATTATTAGTACCTCGGTTTTACCACCGTTCAGTTGGAGGCAATTCAGATGAAACGGATTGTAGGAAAAGAAGCAGAAAGGAAAAGGAAAAAAGTTCCGCTGAACACCACCTTGGGCAATAGTGAAGCTGCAAAAGGTGCAAATAAGCTTCAGACAGTCTTCAACTTACTCTGATTCTTATAATAAACTTCAGATAGTCTTACAAGCACTGCTCAGAACTCTCAACTGAGGCACTCAACATCCAGGACTTGCCATTCGGATCTTGGCGCCTTGTGCTGGTTCCGACCTATTCACACATCGGTCCACTACTGACATCACCTCATAAGCCAACGGGGCACCCCACGCCGACTTTCGGCGCAGCATTGTAGGATGGCCACACCAGTGCGGCAACTTGCTGGACACAACATCGGGGCCATCCAGATCTCGGCGCGTTCGACTCACTGTACCGCAACAGTGACCGCAACTCAGCTGGACACGCCGTCTTTCGGCGCAGCATTGTAGGATGGCCACACCAGTGCGGCAATTTGCTGGACACCACCTCGGTGCCATCCGGATCTCGGCGCGTTCGAGTCACTGTACCGCAACAGTGACCGCAATTCAGCTGGACACGCCGTCTTTCGGCGCAGCATTGTAGGATGGCCACACCAGTGCGGCAATTTGCTGGACACCACCTCGGTGCCATCCGGATCTCGGCGCGTTCGAGTCACTGTACCGCAACAGTGACCGCAATTCAGCTGGACACGCCGTCTTTCGGCGCAGCATTGTAGGATGGCCACACCAGTGCGGCAATTTGCTGGACACCACCTCGGTGCCATCCGGATCTCGGCGCGTTGTGCTGCCTTCGGCCTATTCGCACATCGGTCCGCTACTGACGCCGCCTCACGTGCCAACGGATTTTCTACGCTTTTTGTAGCCCTATGCCGCATAACAGGTCATGTGACTTGTTTATAAAACTTTTCATTGGTTCATTTTACTTTTGGTTTCCTAAAGATGGAAGGCTTGGTATATGACCTAAAAATAACACTTTTCATTGGTTTAGAACATTTTTTTTTCCCAAACGATGAAAGCCCCACCTTGTTTCTGGATCATTCAGACTGAAGCTGGCGTCAGCATGAGAGCACCACCATCTCGTGGCTCCGTCGTGGTCATTCCGCGAGCAATCATGGCAGCCGCTCCCCACCGGAAGCCTGCGGGAGTCGGGGGCCCCCAAGACTTTTGTAGAATCTTCACGGCTGAGGGGACGCTTTTCGAAAATGGAGCCCAAGCCCTAGCAGGCAAGCGTCCGAGTTCCAAGGTGTCCCAGGGCCATTTCAGTGGACCAGGCCCAAAACCGAGGAGCCGTCCGCCATTTTAAGAGCCATGTGGCAGCCGCCTATCGCTGCACTGCAAGAGTGGAAGCAACTCAACAACATGGTGAGCGAGACGCTGTAGCCGCAAAAGCGAGCGCAACTCAGCTAGATGGCCGCCACCTGGAGAGGCCCGTTCACGCCGCCTCCCCCACCCCCGGGCCGCCGCACGCCAATTTTCGGAGCAGCATTGTAGGATACCAAAACCAGTGCGGCAGTTTACTGGACATCACCTGGGTGCCTGTCGTACATGTTGTGTCAGCCATGTGACACTGGACACAGTCCCATCAACATCTCAACGCGTTCTGCTGCCTTGGGACTATTCGCACAACAGACCGCTACTGACGAGGCCTCCCCCCGCACCACCCGGGACGCCCCACGCTGTTTTTCTGTGCTGCATTGTAGGATCCCAAAACCAGTGCCGCACCCAGGCGACATCACCTGGGTGCCGTCCAGAACTCTGCACGTTGTGCTGCCTTGGGACTATTCGCACAAAAGACAGCTTCTAACCATTGTTGCTTTTTGTGTTGAAAATTTTTTAAATGTTTTTAGTTTTTGTTCCGTTCGTTATAGTTAATAGTTAATAAAGTTTTATAATCTTACTTTGTTGGAGTGTTATCTATTTTTTTAAAAACGGGTGAATGGGGCCTTGAATCGGGTTATTGTCATGTGTGGGCTTTGGAAGTGTGCTGCTGCAGGATCGGACATTTCAAACTCAAATGCACGTTCTTTTTCTTACCTTTCCGAAGCATGGAGCGCAATAGCAGGCAGAGAAAGGGTGATGCACGTGTTGAACACTACCTGACCTGGCAAGTTGCTGGCAGTGCCCCCCCCCCCCGCCCGCTCCTGAAAGAGGACACACACACACCGCCGCCCCGAGTACTTCACAAATCTTTAAAAGACCATGCGCTTGTTCATGAGGCTTAAATGGTTTATCACCTCTTCTAGAACACCTGCATCGACCCTCTGACGTTTCCTGGAAAAATTACCATGTAACACAATACCAAGCCCTGTCAGCTGAAACCCCCAAGGAATCGTGGGGCATATTATCAAGGGGGTTTATCTCCGCTTTTTTGGCTTTAAAAGCCAAGAAAGCGGAGATAAAAATATCTCCCTATTACCAAGCTGTCGCTAACACCAGTTAGTGACAGCTAAAAGGAGATAGCGACCATCTTGGGCCCCGCTTTGCATGTCAGTGATACTTATCACTAATGACATGCAAAGCGGGCGTGCCAAGATGTTAGCGACTGGAAACAGTCCCTAACATCGCTATCTCCTATTACCAACTTTTGGAGATATTCGCGCTAAGCGCGAATATCTCCAAAATCTAACACCTGCCCTGAGCAGTTCTTAGCCATGTTATCCAATGGGAGGTGGATAACATGGCTAAGAGCATTTGCTCGATAATACATGAATATCGCTGACTTTTCTGCGATAATAGCAAGGTTTATCTGCGATAAAAATCGCCGATGTGCGGCGATAATTTTTGTCTCTAAACAAGTTAGAGACAAAAATTATCGCTAGTTGTTCGTAATATGCCCCCGAGTTTTTGCTTGCAGAAATCGGGAGGCGGGAGACTAGCAGCACTGAAATCAGTAGTCACACGCCTGAATCGGGAGGGTTGGCATGTCTGAATTCTCTACAGCTGGGGCCATAAACTACATCCGCAGGGGTAGGTGATAGCCTAGGTCCGGCCTGGACAATCGGACACAGAGGAAGAGGAGTGTCAGAGGGTGCGGTAGTGAATAGGGTGAAAGAGAGGTGTCGGGAGGGCACAGGGTGTGATTCTCAGAGAAGAGCAGCGCAGATGGGGGGAAGTATATGGCCCATGCATGAGAGAGAGAGCGGGGATGACCAGTGCGTGGGGGAGATGCTTGCGAGGGTGGGAAGCCATGCTGAGGATCGGCGGCGTGCAGAGAGTGGGCCTGGTCAAGGCATCTAAAATGGCTGCCGTGCACGACAAAATTGTGGCATTGGACAAAAAGGCAAGATGGCGCAGACAATGTTTTTCAATAAGGATTCATTTATAACAAAATATTTACTCGCAGTGACAAAATGGTGGTCAACACTTCCTGATTTCCATCGAATCGAACGTTAACAAACGTCACGCAGCAAAAAAAAAAGCTCACGCACAGAGCAGTTTTTAACCATGTTATCCAATGGAAGGTGGATAACACGGCTAAGAGCATTTGCTGGATAATGCATGAATATCGCTGACTTTTTAACGATACTCATGCATTGTGGCCGATGTGCGGCGATAATTTTTATCTCTAAACAATTAAAACGAAGCACAAAATGGCGAATTCCCGTTTCGCTACCAGTTTGCGGCCCAGTTCGCGGCCCGTGAAGCGCTTCTACCGTGAAAAATCATTTTTTTTTTCTTTTCCCCACGGGACCCTTTAATAACCCCAACAACATTCCTAGGGGGTCAAGAGGGGGATACCTTGCCCCCTTTCGTTTTTCACCTCTTCTTCTCTCTCGATCCTACCGAGAGACAAGATGGCGGCCGCTCCGGACTGTCACGCAGCAAAAAAAAAAAAAGCTCACGCACAGCCGCTGGAAGAGATGTATCAACATATATCAGCCTCCTCAGCCACCCTCAGGAAACATAGGGGATTAGGATACGTCTCCCACACCCCTTTATACCTAATAATTTAATTAACGAAGCACAAAATGGCGAATTCCCGTTTCGCTACCAGTTTGCGGCCCAGTTCGCGGCCCGTGAAGCGCTTCTACCGTGAAAAATCATTTTTTTTTTCTTTTCCCCACGAGACCCTTTAATAACCCCAACAACATTCCTAGGGGGTCAAGAGGGGGATACCTTGCCCCCTTTCATTAAATTCCCCTTTCGTTTTTCACCTCTTCTTCTCTCTCGATCCTACCGAGAGACAAGATGGCGGCCGCTCCGGACTGTTTAGAATGTTGACAGACACCGGAGAGCCAATCAGCTTTCTGCGCGCAAAGTTCCGTTTCGCGAAAAGTAAGCGGACCGGATCGCTGCCCAGAGCGCTGTTACAGATATATATCTTGTTTTGAACGTTAATTTCTCAAAATCCACTGAAGCACATATATTGAGACCTAGCAAAGGCACATCGGGCTAACAGTCCCTACAATTTTGCCAAGTTTCGTGCAAATCCATTCAGCCGTTCGAGCTAAAAGTGAGTCCAACCGCCCTATGGAAAACTCAATGTAAAAAACGCGTTTTGGGACCCCCCTTTTTTCTCAGCCCCCCCTTGACGAAACCCCACCAAATTTTCAGGGGCTGCTCAAAAACAAAATGTGCCATTTTCCTGAAAATTTCAGCCGATTCCGTCCACAAACGCCAAAGTTATTAGACATAGAATTTTCAGAAATGCCATAGGGAAAAAATCCTAACTATATATACCTACTGGCGAACGCCAGTAGGTAATATATATATATATATATATATATATATATATATATATTCACGACAGTCTGCTCCTGCAACTTCCAGTCCCAACACAGCGGCGGCGAAGAAGAAGGAGGCACAGACCCCACAGGACGTCAGGCAAGATGTTCTTTATTTCAACCTCACACACAACGCGTTTTGGAGCGATAAACCCTTGTTCACGTGTAGTCTGGGTTATAGGCCATTGCTATTTTATTACTGAAGTGATTACCCCCTTCTCACCATCACAGGTCACATGGCCATAATGAGAGAAAACAGACTACATATTAGCGGCTGTTCACATTCAGAAGCCCTATATGCATTCATAAATATATTTCAAACAGAGCGCGCAATACATATAAATAAATCATAAATATGTACAAAATTTAGCTAGCTTGTTTAAAAACAAATTGAAGAATATATCTTTCTTCTGAATAAATATAAGTGGATAAATTCATTGAATACATCCAATAATAGTCATAATAGATCGACCAAGTTATCTCTTAGGGTAAATACAATATCTGGCCCTGTGTTAAACTGCATATGTGCAAAAATATTCATACAAATCCATAAATCCATGTGCAAATTGGTGTAGATTGTGCAAAAAAATTCAAATGTAAAGTGCAATATGAGGCATATGTATATATATATATATATATCCACTTAAAAAAACATAGGTTACAGCCACGTTATAGTTAGGAATTAGCATTTAAAAAACTTTGCAAATTCACTGAAAAAAACATAGGTTTCACACACGTTATAGTTAGGAATTACCATTTTAAAAACCTTTGAAATTCACTGAAAAAAACATTGGTTTCACACCAGTTATAGTTAGCTGGTCATTTTACTCATACAAAACCTATGAAATTCCCCTGTTATAGCTAGTTCAGCTAACTATAACTCGCGCGCCCGCAATGCACTGCTGATGACGTCACATATTACATCACTCATGACATGGTCAGTGACATCACTCATGACATCACTGATGAGCAGGCCTAGGGGGTCAGGGTGCATCTACCCTGCCCCCTTTTTGTGTTCTACACGTTTGTTTTTCTGATTTCTTGTGCCTCGGTATACCGAGCACAAGATGGCTGCCAACACTTCCTGGTTTGAAGTGTTGAAAGCCAATGAGCATGCATCTCGTGCTCGAGAAGTTTTAAAACTCAAAAAGGGGGCAGGGTAGAAGCACCCTGACCCCCTAGGCCTGCTCAGGGGTTCCCACAAAGACCCCCAAGGCAAAAAAAAAATATTTTTTTGGGGGGGAAATCGCGGGGTGCGCGCACCGTGCGGGCACCCCGCAATTTTTCAAATTTTTTTTTTTTGCCTTGGGACCCACTGAGCAGGCCTAGGGGGTCAGCGTGCTTCTACCCTGCCCCCTTTTTTGAGTTTTACACGTTTGTTTTTCTGCTTTCTTGTGCCTCAGTCTGCCGAGGCACAAGATGGCTGCCGTCAATTTCTGTTTTGGATTGTTGACAGACAGTGGCAGCCAATCAGCATGCAGCTCGTTCACGGGAAGGTGCTCGCACGGTGCGCGCACGGTGCGCGCTTATAGATATATAATTGATTTCAACTTTCATTTTCTCAGCAACTACTGGAGGGATGTACACCATTTAAACAAAAGCATGATCTGCGTACCAGACCCTACCATTTTCCCAAATTTGGTGTAATTCCATTCAGCAGTTCGGGCTGTAGCCTAATCTTCCTATGGAAATTAACATGGGGAAAACACGTTTTGGGACCCCCCTTTTTTCTCGGTCCCCGCTTAACGAAACTTCCCGAGACTTTCAGGGAAGGAGTGGAGCGGGCCATCTTCTTTGAGAAATTCGCAGAGATTCATCAACCGACGCCAAAGTTATTCTCAATAGAATGTTGTGGATTTCCTATGGAAACTAGGTCCTAACTATAACTACCTACTGGCGACCGTCAGTAGGTAATATATATATATATAAATAGATCAGATAAAGTGCAGTGATAGTGCAAACGTTAAAAAGCTATTATATTGATAACAGTAAAATGTCCTGAACTGGACATGGTACTATTAAAAGACATATAAAAAGCATTAGTTTGCATTAAAAAATATTTCCGTTATCCTAAAATCAGATCTCGAGAGAAAGGGAACAAAAAGAGGTTTACAGGATACGATAAAGTTCATGAATACAATGAAGACAGATATGCAGAACAGTACGAATAACGCCATCATGTTCATAAAAAGTTATGCATGTCTTCAGTATTATTTAATCCATTGGGCCATTTGCTATCAAACTCTAAAATGATTCTTGTTTCTAATTGCCTAAGTTGGCGTTCCCTATTACCTCCTCTTCTAGATTTAGGGATGGCATTGATGACATAATATATCATTTGCTTAAGTTTGCTTAAAGTGTCGTGCGACAGGATATGCTGGATCACTTTGGAGCATGGCCCTTATATGCTGTAAAATTCTGACATGCACCTGTAGCTTTGTACTACCAATGTAGTTAAGGCCACAGGTACACGTCAGAACATACACAGCATATTCCGTTTTACAGTTGTAGTTACCCTGAATAGGAATAGGTGTTTTGCTGAATGGGGTAGAATAATGGGTCATGTTGCGGTCAAACTTGCATGCCCTACAGGTCAAGCACTTTCTGAATCCCTTTGTAGGTTGTAACCATGTGGCTGCCTTTCTTGTTTCTGGAGAAGCCTTGTCTAGAGTCGTACCCATAGTTTTTCCCCTTCTGAATGTAATTATGGGGGTTTCCGTCAGCTTATTTCGGAAAACGCTATCTGTGAGTACTATTGGCCAATGTGTATTAATGATAGATCTTATTTTACGTTCCTCCTTACAATAAGTTGTGATCAGTCTGGGGGTATTGGTGTTTTTAGATGTTGTGGGAGATTCTGTTTCTTCCTTATTGTTGTAATTTTCAAAAAGGCTTGTCCTAGGTCGTGTATTAGCCTTAGCTATAGCATCACCAATCATTTTTTCAGAATACCTTCTACCTTGTAATCTATTCACAAGATCGATCTGACATTTATTGAAATCTACCTCATTGCTGCATATACGTTTAAGTCTAAGGATTTCTCCATACAGTATGCTAGCAATGAAGTATTTCTGGTGGGAACTAGTAGCATGTAATGTAATGTTACCGGAAGTTGGTTTTCTGTATAATGTACTTTTGATTTTTGCATCATCAATGTAAAGCCTTACATCCAAAAAATCAATCTGTGTTTTGTTGATATGGGATCTGAATTTAAGATTTAAGGAATTGTTGTTAATTTCCTCTATGAAGTGATGTGCTTCATCCTCACTCCCTCTCCATAACAAAAAAACATTGTCAATGTACCTTAAATATGTTATGACATGGGATTCAAAGAGCGCATGATGGGTGGTCTTGAGGACCTGCTCCTCTCACCAGCCAACATGCAAGCATGCGTAGCTGGGGGAAAAGCAGGCCCCCATCACCACACCCCTCAATTGTTTAAAAATTGCTTTATCAAAAAGGAAAAAATTGTTATAGCACCAAGTAATGAGCACAAGAATCACCTTGTTGTGCTCGTAGTATTCACTTGACCTTGTATCCAAAAAATGTTTCACAGCTCTGACTCCTTGTATGTGATCTATAATCGTATATAGAGATTCTGTATCTGGAGTGATTAGATATAGATCCTCTGTCCATGGTATATATATATATTCACTGAAAAAACCGTAGGTTTCAGGGACGTTGTAGTTAGTTAGACATTTCACTCATACAAAACAATAGAAATTTCCCTGTTATAGTTAGTTCTGCTG
Organism: Lissotriton vulgaris; assembly: GCF_964263255.1. NCBI lineage: Eukaryota > Metazoa > Chordata > Amphibia > Caudata > Salamandridae > Lissotriton > Lissotriton vulgaris. The sequence goes on from NW_028243666.1 coordinate 127,834, forward strand.
ATGACTTCACATATTGCATAGATAGGGGTCCCAGACAAGGTATTTAAAAAAAAACACAAAACTTAAATTATTTGAGAGCCTTATACAAATGACTAGAAATACAACTTGAATGAGTGATGTTGTTTATTCACATCCTCATATGTCTACATTTCATGTAATTAATACTTTAACAAATCGATGTTGTGGCCACGGTGAGGCGAAATAAGAAAGGGGTGAAGGGAGGTGGTAGGTGTTTGATGAAGAATTAAGTAGTGTAAAGTAGATTCAAAGGTCAGATGTGGTCACACATAACCATTTGTTGTTGACATCACATGGGCATATTTTTTAGCCCCATACATTTCTAACAATAGTTGAATTCCATCCCATACAAAAGCCACAGTAGCAAAGATCTGTTGATTGTGGGTAGAAGTCGTAAAACACGGAGAGTCGACGTTTCGACCCCTTGTCAGTGTAGGTTGATTTGAACCTTACTATGGGGTCTTCATCAGGACTTGGGTGTGGTGTGGGGGGTGGGGCACCTATAGTCAAAGAATAGATAACATTGAGCTAAGGAAATGACACCTTACTTACGAAAAACAGAATAAACAATTCTAATAATTACCAGGTAGCCACCTTTAGTGTGTGGCAGCCTTGCAGCTAGGGGTTGGGCCCGTGGGCTCCTTATCCAACAGAGAGCGTATATTGTCATATGAATCGGTAAATATGTACAGAAGTGGGTTATTATTGGAGTATGCCCACAGGGAGAAATGCTTGAGTAATTACAAACATGTGCAATATTGCTCAACACGAAACCCATCCGGGTTAAAAATAACAACAGTAGTACAACAATAAAGAAGGTATATTAATCAGTGGAGAAAGTGAAAAAGCCACCAGTAGTTCTACTACAGGACGGTACGTAGTGTGCATGCTCATTAGTTTGGACCGATGTGCCCATCCGGTTTGAGCCATATCCTATGAATAGGTAAAATTTATAAAAAAGTGGGATATAACTACAAGAAGATTCACACCTTGTATAATATTACTAGACAAAAACCCTGCTAGTTTAAAAACAGCAACAGTCCAGAGGATGTTTTAAGAACCACTAGTTAACCAGCTCTAGGATGATACAAAGTGTACATGCATATATGCATAGTAGTATAAACCAATATGTCCATGCCACAGCAGGTCAATAATTAAAGCAAATACAATCTGCAGTAACGGTATGGGTATTATTGATGAGGTACGGGAGAAGTGGACCAGGGAGAGGCTTGACGTGTTTTCGAAAAATGAGTCCAGGGTGCTCATAGGGTTGGTGAGACTGCTAAATACATCAATAATGAAGACGTGGGTATTCGACATATCTGACTACAAACAATTAAACAAAGTTGTGTAGCAAAGCGGATGTGCTATAGGTCTGGTGTGGTTTTTAAAAAAGGAAAGGAGGTAATGGGCTACGTGGTTCTGTAAACGGTTAAAAAAATGGAATTGGCGTGTCGAACTAGGGGACCGTACTGAGTCAATGGATGCATCCGAGTCTTCAGACTGGTAGAGGTGAGTAGTTTGCTTCCCACTCCCTGCATAGTATAAACGCATACTAACACTAACTACACAGGTATGCTACAGCAGCCAGTATCCTACAGCGCCCACAGCACATCACTTTACAGCAATCTGCTCACTGCTTAGGCTCAGATAGGTATCAGTGAGTAGTTTGCTTCCCACTCCCGCTATACTCTAAACGCGTACTTACACCACCTGCACATCTATGCTACAGCGCCCAGAGCACATCAGTTTACAGCAATCAGCTCACTGTTTAGTTGCACGCTTTCATCCCCAAGTGTACTGGCCCCTCACCTCAGCACCATTACACTGTGGGCAAAACAGCACTTTCACACCGGTAGGGGTAAATACTTCACTTCACACTCCCTGTATAGCACATCCTAAACACCCCACAGACATTACAGTGCTTCTACCCTCCTATTTTCTACTTTTTTCTGCCTTTTTTCCCCTTACTCGCTTCAACAGAAACACAAAATGGCCTCCAACACTTTTCTAGTTGCAACCATGTGCCCAGAGCACACGTGTTTACATCACTCATTTCACAGTTTACATGCAGGCGTTCATCCCCAAGAGTACCAGCACCTCACCTCAGCACCGTCTCAGTGTGGGCAAAACAGCACTTTTACACTGGTAGGGGTAAATACTTCATCTCATACTTCCTGTATAGCACACCCTAAACACTCCACAGATGTTACAGTGCTCCTACCCTCTGCTTTCCTACCTTTTTCTCCCTTTTTTCCCTTTACTCGCTTCAACGGAAACACAAAATGGTGGGCAACACTTCTTAGTTGCAACCGTTCGCAGCCAATAAGCAGCAAGCTTGTGCTCGTATTGCCTCAGCCAATCAGATGACAGAATTCCCAAATATTGATATCTGTAAATTTCGATATTTCTCCAAGAGTACTGAACAGATTGATGCTAAATAAACGGAAGCGTGCTTTCTAAATCAAAACCCTTCTCCCTGCCAAATTTGGGGTTATTCCGTTCACCCATTCGACCTGTAGCCTTGTCTAAAGTTTCCTTAACATGGAGAAAACCCGTTTTGGGACCCCCAATGTACTTTTGTCTAACCACAAGCTCAATGTAACATTGAATCATATTGAAGGTCAGGTTTATTTATCTCCTTGACTTCTAATTGATTGTAAATGTGGATTTGACATGAATCATACGAGATTTACTCATATGGGCCATATGTATCATCAAACTATTTTGCATTTCCTAAATAGCGACTTTTAAGGAATCGCTATTTAGGAAATGCAAAATGGTATGTATGAACAAAATCGCATTTAATTTGCGATTCCTTAAGCTTCCTTAATTGCAAATTCGTATTTTGCGAATTCGCAATTAAGGAATATTTTCCAATGCATTCCTATGGGCCAGGAGGCCCATAGGAATGATTTCCAAATAATTCTCAAATTGCGAATTCGCAAATTGCTAATCGAAATTTGAGAATTATTGCAAGGGTGCAGGGGTGTCTCAAAGACACCCTGCTGCACCCCTGAAAAGAACATGTGTGTGTGCATATGGCGCACATACATGCCCTATGGGCATGTGTGTGCATCATATGCCACCTTTAAAAATGCCAATTTGTGCATTTCTGGAAGAATTCGCAAGTTACCATCAACTGAAAGTTGGTGGTAATTTGCGAATTCTTAAACAAAATTCGCAAGCTAAAATTGCTACATACATAGCATTTAAGGAATCGCAAATTTGCTATTCCCTAAATGCTATGGAAAAATAAGGAATCGCACAAGTTTGCAATTCCTTATTTTGGGAATGTTTCATACATTCCGAAACGTTCAAAACGGCCTTTTGCGAGTCGTAAAGGCCGAAATTCTGTGAATTTTGGCCTTTGCGATTAAAAAATGGCTTGATACATATGGCCCTTAAAGATGGCGTGTGCTATTCTGCACCTTCCGCGCTAACCCCTTTTTGATTTCCATGAATTTGTGCATTGTGCTTTAAAAATGGTGTCTGCCAGCGCGTTTTTGTAAAATAACACTGAGGAAGGAAAATATCCAAAACACATCTGCCGTATAAATACTGGTGCTGCAACTGAAAAGCCCAGTGAGTGCTGTTTTCTTTTCCATGAATGAGAAAAGAGTGGGAGCAAGGATATTGTGCGGCGCACCACCGTACTCTCGGCACCCGTTTCGCGAGTGCCCCAACCATGGTGAAATCTGAAGCGGGATATATATATATATATTCACTGAAAAAACCATAGGTTTTAGTCCATATATAGTTAGGGATTAGCATTTACAAAACCTTAATTTACTCCATAGAAATTCGCATATATAGTTAGATGCAATAACTATATATCGCGCACCCGCAACCCACTGCTGATGATGTCACATATTACATCATTCATGACATGGTCAGTGACATCACTGATGACATCACTGATGACATCTCAAATGACATCACTGATGACATCTCAATTGACAACATCCAGTGACTGTATGTTTCTGTAAAGTTAAAATATGTCTTACATATTGAAGAATGAGTGGATGTATAAGTGTTTGGATGAAGGATTTAGTAGGTGCATGACTGACTGTATGAGAGAATGATTAAATGTGTCTCACTGAGTGCATGGGTTAGTGACTAAACTGTCTTAATTTGTGCATCATTATTACTGTAGTTCTGTAAACTGCTGCATGTGTTGATCAGTAGCTATATGAGTAACTATATGGGTTATTGATTGGTTGCCCAAATATTTGTATGGGAGACTGAGTGTGTGTGTGGGGGTGGCTGAGAGGTGTGTGACTCTGTGCATAGATGTGTGAGCAGTTGATTCAGTAGATGAATGGGTTCAAAAGTGCATGTGAAAACAGCTGTATGGGCGGTTGACTGTGTGCATGAGTGTATTGGTGAGTGAATGGATATCTCAGTGCTACATGTCAAAGTAACTACATATGTAAAACACAGTACATGTAAGAGTTGACATATATAAATAACTGTGCATAAGAGCCAGTGAATGTGTGAGTGGCTGTATGGATCATTGTGAACTTGTATCAGGGATTGTATAAGAGAGTAAATATGTGTTAGTATATGTTTGATTAAGTAAGGTGTGTATAACTGTATAGTTGAGGAAATGGAGGTGTGATTGATTCTTTGCATGACTGACTAGGTGTGTGAGTAACTCCATGGATGAGTGACAGTCTGTGAGAGTCTGCTTACACTGATTGTATCTAAGGTTATATTAGAGTCTGAAGAGGTTGATCGTATTATCACATGAATGATATAATCAGTGATGTGATCAGTGATGTCACTGACCATGTCTTGAATGATGTCATTTGAGATGTCATCAGTGATGTCATCAGTGATGTCACTGACCATGTCATGAATGATGTAATATGTGACATCATCAGCAGTGGGTTGCGGGTGCGCGATATATAGTTATTGCATCTAACTATATATGTGAATTTCTATGGTTTTGTGCGAGTAAATTAAGGTTTTGTAAATGCTAATCCCTAACTATATATGGGCTAAAACCTATGGTTTTTTGCAGTGAATTTCAATGGTTTTTTAATAGCAAATATCAAAAGCTGTCAAATGTCAAGTACGTGATAGGTACAAACTTTTTCGTGTTTATGCACGCTGATGTGCTTTGAACGCTGCCCCCCCCTCTTTTCTCTTAGTAGTACTCTCTCTTTGCAGATAGTGAAGGGTAGTTAACGCAGGCCTTTGCCCCCGTTGTAATCCGTCGTGCCTGCTTGTCCATTTGATTGATTGTTATCCAAGCATTTACTGTTTTACAATTGATTCTCTTTGGTTCATTCTCTATTTACAAACAAGCACAAAGTCGCAATACTCTGTTTAGTCTTTGCAGATAGTGAAAAATCGTGTAAAAAAACAAAAGTAATCGAGCAAAATCAGTAGGCCACTAATGGGATCTCTTTTTGACCTCGCTAAAATAGAAACATTAGGAACAACCCTTCATGAGAAATACGAAAATAGTGAGATGAACTGAGCTCCACACCATGAGGGCTGCAAGACAGCTCGGCTCCGCCACCCACCCCGCTCAAAATAACGATAAACTCTATGCAAATATTATAAATATATACAACACACCAGCAAAGTAACAGGGTAAAACATTTTATTAAATAACTATTTACATAACTATTTTATACTTTTTGTTGCCTGATCCGGCTAGCTCAATCGATCGAGCATGAAACTCATAAACTCTGATAGCAAGCGTTGCTGCTGATGCTATGCAGACAAAAACTGGTTTTCAGTTTGTACATTCATCAAGATTTTTCCATCCAAGGCTGGTTGAGAGTTTGTAGAACGATGGCTTCAGATTTTCAACATACGGTGTGGTGGCGCGGACTGGGAGGGGGCGCTTGGCTCCTGCCCCCTCCCCAAGTCGTGTTGCCCTAGCGTGGCCTAAGATCGCCCCCGACATAGGCGGCCGGCTCCCGGGGTCCGGCGGAACTTTTTGCCTTTTGATGACTCTTCCATTCTGGACCTTGTCCCACAATCCGTTTGACCTGAAGATACGCTGTAGTGGGGCGCCCCTTTACCGTTTCAGTTGCCATTCCGCCCGCTTTTGCTACACTGTGCCTCTTCCGCCATTCAGCTGTTTACCGCCCGCTCTTGCGACTACAGCGTCTCATTCACCATGTAGTCGGGTTGCTCCCGCTCTTGCAATGCAGCGATAGGCGGCTACCACAAGACTCTCAAAATGGCGGCCGGCTCTTCAGATTTGGGGTGATCCACTAAAATGGCCCTGGGACACCTTGGAACTCGGACGCTTGTCTGCTAGGGCTTGGGCCCCATTCTCGAAAGCGTCCCCTGAGCCTTGAAGATTCTACAAAAGTCTTGGGGGCCCCCGACTCCCGCAGGCTTCTGGTGGGGAGCGGCTGCCATGATTGCTCGTGGAATGGCCACGACTGAGCTACGAGATGGTGGTGCTGTCATACAGACGCCAGCTTCAGTCTGAAACATCTAGAAACACTGTAGACTACCAATTCGATCAGTTCCGGTAGCGCCCCAACGTGACCCGGTAGGGAAGAACTTGCCCTCCCCTCTTTGACTGATGGTTCTTGTTGCCTGTCCCTTCTGTTGTCATTTAACAGAACTTTTTAGACTACTGAAAGGGGTTGTGTTCCGACCGCTGGTTGGTGGAGACATTTTGACTATATTCTGGACCTACGTTGTCGCGTAATGCGTTATATGACACGCCGCGTTAGCGCACCCGGAAGTGCTGCGGTGCGCGAAGCGCAGCTTCCCGGAAGCGATCCGGGGCGCGGCGCGTAACGTAAGCATAACAGGTCATGTGACTTGTTTATAAAACTTTTCATTGGTTCATTTTACTTTTGTTATTCTAATGATGAAAGGCTTGGTCATATGATCTAAAAATTACGCTTTTTATTGCTTTCGAACATTATTTTTTCTTAAACATATATGTTATAATGTTCCAGGCTAATGTACTTTCCCGGAAAATTTACAACTGTCCTGCAAGTAAAACATATTCCTTTTTCTAGCAAAAGGGCGTTTCTTCGTCCCATGACGGAGCCGTTGAGCAAAAGATGCTCGGCCTGCTGTCTTAGTCGCGGATACGCCTGAATATCAGATTCTTATCGATCACTTTATGTTGCAGGAGTAAAAAACACAACAGCCCTTGACCATTTATCTTAACTGCGTTCCTGCGTATTATACCTTTTATCCATCATGTAATTGGACTGCTTTATTTCACTTGCCTTTTACTGATTCGAAAACAGTGACTAAAATTAAAAACTTTACCAATGTAAATACTACTACCATGTTTTGTTTTAAAAACCTTTATTGTGAAAATGTCAGTATACAAATACGGGCCTATAACCACGTGTGCCGGCCACGGAGCAAACTGGAATCGTATATGATGAGGAAACATTTACACTGTAGAGGAACGTAACGAGCGGGCCATTAGGTTGCAAGAACTAAGGTGTCTAACAGTTGCGGAATCGGTGGACGTACATTTTGTAATTAAAATACGACAGGGCCACTTACAATAAAATTTTCAAGATATACATTTGCGGGCAAGTACCATGGGTGACGTTAATTCAAACTTACAATAGTACAGTAATCAATAACACATCAGAACTTTATATCAATAAGGATGTCGAAATATTCAATCAATTCTCGTCCCCGCCCGCCATGTGCTTCAAAACTGCATACATATCTTGTGATATCAAGGTTGTGCAACCAGTACACAACAAGGAGTAACGAGTCCCATTTATACCGGCGCCATTTTGGGCGAGGCCGGACAGGTCCAGGATATAGTCAAAATGTCTCACCAACCAGCGGTCGGACCAGAACCCCTTTCGGCAGTCAAAAAAGGTTCAGTTAAATGACAACAGAAGAGATAGGCAACAAGAACCAACAGTCAAAAGAGGGGAGGGCAAGATCTAAAGCCATTGTTCTACAAACTCTCAACCAGCCTTGGATGGAAAAATCCTGAAGAATGTACAAACTGAAAACCATTTTTTGTCTGTATAGCATCACCAGCAACGCTTGAGTCAGCTTTGTGTGAAGCCGCCATTTTGATTCAATCAATAGCGTCCCCCTGCACACATTCAGGGACCTGGTCGTGTCTTCAGGTCAAACGGATTGTGGGACAAGATGCAGAAAGGAAAAGGAAAAAAGTTCCGCCAGACCCCGGGAGCAGGCCGCCTATGTCATGGGCGATCTTTGGCCACACCAGGGCAATAGTGAAGCTGCAGCATGTGCAAATAAGCTTCAGACAGTGTTACAAGCACTGCTCAGAACTCTCAACTATGGCACCCAACATCCAGGACTTGCCATCCGGATCTTGGCGCCTTGTGCTGGTTCCGACCTATTCACACATCGGTCCGCTACTGACACCACCTCATAAGCCAACGGGGCACCCCACGCCAACTTTCGGCGCAGCATTGTAGGATGGCCACACCAGTGCGGCAACTTGCTGGACACCACCTCGGTGCCATCCAGATCTCGGCGCGTTGTGCTGCCTTCGGCCTACTGTAGCCGCAAGTGCGGACGCAACTCAGCTGGATAGCGAGTGAAACACCAAGGGGCGCCCCACTGCAGCCGAGGAGCCTCCATCTTGGGGGCGACGCACAGCATCACATTGCTTTCTCAAACAGCCCCCACTGACTGACGCGACCTCACAGGCCAACGGGGTGCCCCACGCCGACTTTCGGCGCAGCATTGCAGGATGGCCACACCAGTGCGACAACTTGCTGAACACCACCTCGGTGCCATCCGGATCTTGGTGCGTTGTGCTGCCTTCGGCCTATTCGCACATCGGTCCGCTACTGACGCCGCCTCACGTGCCAACGGATTTTCTACGCTTTTTATACCAGCGCGTAACGTAAGCATAACAGGTCATGTGACTTGTTTATAAAACTTTTCATTGGTTCATTTTACTTTTGGTTTCCTAATGATAGAAGGCTTGATCATATGACCTAAAAATAACACTTTTCATTGGATTAAAACATTTTTTTTTCCCAAACGATGAAAGCCCCACCTTGTTTCTGGATGTTTCAGACTGAAGCTGGCGTCAGCATGAGAGCACCACCATCTCGTGGCTCCGTCGTGGACATTCCGCGAGCAATCATGGCAGCCGCTCCCCACCGGAAGCCTGCAGGAGTCGGGGGCCCTCAAGACTTTTGTAAAATCTTCAAGGCTCAGGGGACATCCGAGTTCCAAGGTATCCCAGGGCCATTTTACTGGACCAGGCCCAAATCCGAAGAGCCATCCGCCATTTTAAGAGTCCTGTAGCAGCCGCCTATCGCTGCACCGCAAGAGTGGGCGCAACTCAACTACATGGTGAGCGAGACGCTGTAGCCGCAAGAGCGGGCGATAACCAGCTGAATGGAGGATGAGGCACAGTGTAGCAAAAGCGGGCGGAATGGCAACTGAAACGGTAAAGTGGCGCCCCAGTACAGCAGACGAGCCTCCACCTGGGGAGGCCCGTTCACGCCGCCCCCCCCCCCCCCGGGGCGCCCCACGCCGTTTTTCGGAGCAGCATTGTAGGATGCCAAAACCAGTGCGGCAACTTACTGGACATCACCTGGTTGCCATCCACATCTCAGCGCGTTCTGCTGCCTTGGGACTATTCGCACAACAGACAGACCGCTACTGACGAGGCCTCCCCCCGCACCACCCGGGACGCCCCACGCTGTTTTTCGGAGCTGCATTGTAGGATACCAAAAACCAGTGCGGCACCCAGGTAACATCACCTGGGTGCCGTCCAGAACTCAGCACGTTGTGCTGCCTTGGGACAATTCGCACAAAACACAGCAACTGACCATTGTTGCTTCTTTTTAAAAAGAAATTTTAAATGTATTTACTGTTTTTGTTGCGTTGTATATATTTATAAGTTATTAAAATGTTATAATGCTACTACTTTGTTGGAGTGCTATATATTTTTAATGTGACACATAATTGTAACAACTTTGATGTACAAAGAGGCATCCCTGGAATCTTCCGCTTCAGGCTCGGACCCACACACCCTCACGGTGAGAATCCCCTCCCCAAGCACAATACAGGATGGTTATCAGATAGTAGGAACGCGTGTGGTGTGACGGATCTCATCGGGTGGGGGCGTTGATCTACTGTAACTCCTTTGAAGAGGGGTGATTCTCTACAGCTGGGGCCATGAACTACACCTGCAAGACTAGGTGATAGCCTGGGACCGGCCTGGACAATCGGACACAGAGGAAGAGGAGTGTCAGAGGGTGCAGTAGTGAATAGGGTGAAAGGGAGGTGTCGGGCGGGCACAGGGTCTGATTCTCAGAGAAGAACAGCGCAGATGGGAGGAGGTTTCTGGCCCATGCATGAGAGAGAGAGCGGGGGTGACCAGTGCGTGGGGGAGATGCTTGCGAGGGTGGGAAGCCATGCTGAGGATCAGCGGCGTGCAGAGAGTGGGTCTGGTCAAGGCATTTAAAATGGCTGCCGTGCTCAACAAAAGTGTGGCATTGCAAAAAAGGCAAGATGGCGCAGACAATGTTTATCAATACAAATTAATTTATAACAATTATTTTTAACAAAATATTTAATCGCAGTGACAAAATGGCGGTCAACAGTTCCTGATTTCCATCGAATCGAACGTTAACAGACGTCACGCAGCAAAAAAAAAAAACGCTCACGAACAGCGCAGATGGGAGGAGGTTTCTGGCACATGCATGAGAGAGAGAGCGGGGGTGCACGCAGCAAAAAAAAAAAACACTCACGAACAGCGCAGATGGGAGGAGGTTTCTGGCCCATGCATGAGAGAGAGAGCGGGGGTGACCAGTGCGTGGGGGAGATGCTTGCGAGGGTGGGGAGCCATGCTGAGGATCGGCGGCGTGCAGAGAGTGGGTCTGGTCAAGGCATCTAAAATGGCTGCCGTGCTCAACAAAAGTGTGGCATTGCAAAAAAGGCAAGATGGCGCAGACAATGTTTATCAATAAGGAATAATTTATAACAATTATTTTTAACAAAATATTTACTCGCAGTGACAAAATGGCGGTCAACAGTTCCTGATTTCCATCGAATCGAACGTTAACAGACGCCACGCAGCAAAAAAAAAAAAAACGCTCACGCACAGCCGCTGGAAGACATGTATCAACATATATGAGCCTCCTCAGCCATTCTCAGAAAACATAAGGGGTCAGGATACGTCTCCCGTACCCCCTTATACCTAGTAATTTAATTAAATCGAAACACAAAATGGCGAATTCACGTTTCGCTACCAGTTTGCGACCCGGTTCACGAACCGAGAAGCGCTTCTACCGCGAAAAATCAAATTTTTATTATTTGCCCCACGGGACCCTTTAATAACCCCAACATCATTCCTTGGGGGTAAAGAAGGATCTACCTTGCCCCCTTTCATTAAATTCCCCCATCGTTTTTCTCCTCCTCTTGTCTCTCAATCCTACCGAGAGACAAGATGGCGGCCGCACCGGACTGTTTAGAATGTTGACAGACACCGGAGAGCCAATCAGCTTCGCTACGCAAAGCTCCGTTACGCGAAAAGTACGCGATCTGGTGCGCTATCTGGGACGCTGTCACAGATATATCTGTTTTTTTAAACGTTAATTTCTCAAAATCCACTGGAGCACATATATTGAGACCCAGCAAAGGCACATCGGGCTAACAGTTCCTATAATTTTGCCAAGTTTCGTGTAAATCCATTCAGCCGTTCGAGCTAAAAGTGAGGCCAAAGGCCCTATGGAAAAATGAATGGGAAAAACGCGTTTTGGGACCCCCCTTTTTTCTCGGCCCCCCCTTGACGGATTCCCCCCAAATTTTCAGGGGCTGCTCAGAAACAAAATGTGCAATTTTCCTGAGAATTTCAGCCGATTCCGTCCACAAACGCCAAAGTTATTAGACATAGAATTTTCAAAAGTTCCATAGAGAAAAAATCCTAACTATATATACCTACTGGCGACCGCCAGTAGGTAATATTTATATATATATATATATATATATATTTATATATATATATATATATATATATATATATATATATATATATATTATTTTTTTTTTTTTGGTAAAACGCGTATGTCAAGGGGGCAGGGGGGTCTGCCAATAAACCACTTTGGTTGAACATTGACTTGGAGTGCCGTCCTTCTTTGACCTCTGGGGGAATCACGGAGGTGTGTGGAAACATATATATATATATATATATATATATATATATATATATCCAAAGGACGACTCTTCAAGTTAACACCTTGAATGCTAAGGGAATTCCTGTCCTGTGCTGCATTTATTCAATCACCATTGTTCATGACAAGGTCAGCTCGTCATAAGCACAGCTCCTGTGTACTGCATGACGAGCTGACCTTTTCATGAGCATGGAAGGGGTTAAAGAAAGCAGGAGCCACAACGATCCAGGTATAGGTTAGTTGTTTTATTTACGGGCAAAAAAACAGACGCGTTTCGAGCACACAAGCTCTTGGTCACATGACCACGGTCCAAAGTTAAATGCATAAATACTTTGCATTGCATGAAAATAAAAAGCAGATTCTGGATTTACAACATCATCCAGAGACCACAAAGGTTGCTAATTAATTTATAAATTGAAAATAAAAATGCTCAATATGCAAACATAAGAAGAGTGGCTTACTCTTATCGCTGGTAACATTTATAAAGAAAAATGCAAGCCTAATATGTACAATATGGCAAAAATGCTCCTAACATTTGCAGAGTAATGGGTTTAGTACCCTCCATGTCCAAAGAATTAGGTAAATACATATGCTTGCTACCCTTGGAACACAACTAGACACATTTAACTTGGGTAGGCATCATCACAAATCTCAATTAGTGCTTGAATATGTATAGTGCAGGGAATTCAAGGAATCAATAAATCAACTACAGGGTTCAATCAATATGTTTGTTCAAGGGTATAGTACCCATAATGTTTCAACAAATTGTATAACTCATAATCTCTGTAAGTGCTCAAAAGTAGTTACCTCCTCAGACAGTTGTGAAAATTAATGAAGATACATGAATTTGAATCATTCAAAATATAAGGAAAGGAGAGTGTGATTGTGAGAACAAACACCCAGCTCCGTGCCCATAGCTTCTATCAGTGGCTGGTGAAACATTCATTCCTTCCAACATTGTCAATCTAAGAGGAGGAAAACAAAAATAACAAAAGTTAATATAGAGCAGTTATACAGTATACAAAAAGAACTTTGGTTGCTACAAGCATGAGAGCGGATACCCCTGATAAATATATAAACACTTCTGAAACAGTTTATCGTTCCTGGGACAATGTCTTTGCTGAATAGAAGTAAGGCATCAGAAAAGAGTAGTTCACAAAAACCAACCAAAATTGTCGAACTCAAAAATACTTTAAAAGACACTTTTGAAAAACAGTTCGGAACCTAAGTTCCTTTCAGGTAGCAGGAGGCACATAGATTAATGTAATCAGAGATGTACATGCATTTCCTCATCAATATTCATCCCTATAGGGTCAACACTACTGGCTTGTAGAATGAATCTGGATTCTGATCTGCGCAGGGCCAAAGTTCTGTTCTCTTCTGATTCTTCTGGGATTGAGTCAAGCGCAAAATATTTGGCTTGCATCCAATCACTATCATGGTGTTTGTTGAAGTGTCTAGCTGTGATGTATGAGAAGTCTCTATTAGTGATGGCTCGCCAATGTTCTAGTATTTGCTTTTTAACAGGGAGGGTAGTGGAACTTATGTACCACTTGTCATCAGAAGTGATGACATAAACCACATACTCTGTGTTGCACTGAATGTTTTTGCAAATGCACCACTTTCTGTTTGTTTTTTGCAGTACCACCTCCCTCACGTTTCCACTGTGACTACACGCTTTACAATTCCCACATTTGTGAAACCCTCCACTTTTTGTCAGCCAAGTTTGTTTCTTAGTCTTCAAGTGACTTCTTACGATTTGATCTTTTATAGATTTCCCTTCTCTGTAAGTTATTGCTGGATTTGGGCCTAGCTTGGTTTTCAAGATTTTATCTTGTAACAGTATGACCCATCTTTTCCTGACTATTTGGCTGAACTGTGGAGATTGGGCGTTATAGGTGGGTATGAGTCTGATGGTGGAGTCAGATTTGTTGGGGCAGGTTTTAGATGCTTTGTAGAGTGCATCTTTCCTTTTGATAGTGTCAACTTTCTCTTCCCCTTTCTTCAGCATATTGGTGTGATACCCTCTAGCTTTGAATCATTTGTACATTTCTGTTATGTTAATTTTAAAAGTGTCCTCTGTGCTGCAATTCCTTTCAGCACAAAGAAATTCACTAAAAGGAATAGCCCACCTAAAACTAGGTGGGTGGCAACTAGAAGCATGAAGCAGTGAGTTGTCAGCGGTTTTCTTCCTCAACACCTCTGTCTCTAGTTTGTTATCATTTGCTGTGACCTTAATATGGTTAAAGTCTGTCAGGGGGTTCCTCATTTCCTAGGCTATCAAGTGTCCTAAGGAGTCCTAAGGAGTTTCATCTCTGACAGGGATGGACCATCGTTATTACCCTGTAGCTGGTTATTTTGGAATCTGTTGCTATGTATTTTAAATAATTTAAGCTTGCGCACAAACAAATACATATCTATTTGTGTTTGTGTATAGTCAATGGGCTCTTCTGGGCAAAATGTCAATCCAAGTTTAAGTACCAGTTCTTCGTTTTTAGTTAAAGATCTATTGGAAAGGTTAATTACCATTAGTTCTTGTGTTGGTTCATCCATTATTTGCCCTTCTGTGTCTTGCTTTTGCTTCCCACTCCAGTACTGTTGCTCTTTGATCCGTCGCTCCTGCCGTTTTATGGTTTTGTTCTTCCTCCTCGGCCTTGATACCTTGTTCTCCCGCGTATAGACTGTTCGTTTGCATTTATCTTGAGGCGCATCTCCTCGGGAAAAAACGTTACATCGGTTATATATATATACTAGGGGTGGGCGGCAAATTCCTTATGAAATTTCGCGAAAATGTCGAAACTTCCATGATCCGCGGCAAAACAGAATTTGGGGGCATGCATGAGGTAATTAAACCTCACCAGGAAATGACCAGGAGGATGTTTTCTCCTGATATGCTGCTCTGATCGGCATCTGACCCTTTATAAGCAAGAGGCATGTGAACTCGCATTGAAACCCCGCCCATTTGGATATGCCCCACACAATATCGATATGCACTGTCTTCCCACCATTTCCCCACTAATGGACAGCTCACTCAAATGACCTCGGCGCCATTCGGCTCGGTGGCAAACTTACACACATACATGGTCACTGGAGACAACTCTTCTGGCCTTGTACGCAGCTGTAGTGTAGGGAAAACGGCAAATGTCCATCTGCAGCGTAATGCATGAGGACGCTGCATGCAGCAGCGGTAGGGAACCACTGCCTTGCTGCATTTACTAGCTTCATAGTCTGTATGCTGCGTGGGATCTAGTGTGTCTAGTGGTGCAAACATTTTAAATGTGTTCGAACAGCACTTCTATAGCACACACCAGAAAACGAAATTGCTTCTAGGAGTTGATGGAATCTCGGATCTTGGCGAGTTACAAACTGGTAATAATAGCACTCAATATTTGAAATAAAAACACTACCCTGTTGTTGTTTCTCATTAATAGAGCGCACAGTCTGCAATTATTAGGACATTGCAGTGCCTTTTGGAAATCCGGGGCATAAAGAGTTAAGCAAAAAGGAACCATGTTTCTTTCTGAGTCCAACTCCATCAGTTGGACACAAACATAACTTCTTGTCTTGGACCCTGTCCACAGCAGGGACCTGCTGAGCATCAAGCTACTGTCTGCTGGCATTTGCATTTACAGGCAGCAGTAGGAAGAGCACAACAAATGGGTGAATAACTTGCTTAAGGCACTATACATCTACCCAACAAAGTAGCACTTACTGATTAGCCAGTAGATTAGCCTGCATAGATTACAACAACGGGCGCAGCAAAATCTCAGTGAGCACGTGAAATTCCGTGTGTTCGCGGAGATTTCCTGCTGTTTGCTGCAGAAGTTTGCGGAAGGCACTTCCCCATATTCCGCCCACCCCTAATATATACATATACATATATATATATATTCCTCCAAATAAAACGTATCTGTAGTGAGAAAGAGGAATGGGAAAAACACAGTGCAGCAACTATCAAACACTTCCAAAAAAGGAAATATGGTAAAAAACTGGTTGACAAATGCTGGGAGAGAGCGAACCAGAAACAAAGGTCGGAGTGTTTGAAACCCAAAGAGGAACTGACCAATTCAGATGAACCAATCAGATTAATCCTAGATTACAGTCAAGAATCGAAAAAGATCACAAAAATATTGAAACAAATTGGAGAATTCTACAACTAGACCCTATAATAGGACAACAAATGGGGGAACATCCTGTGGTAACATACAGACAAGCAAAAAACTTCAAAGATCAACTAGTGCTCAGCCACTTTATCACTAAAAAGAAAAAAACTACGTGGTTACAAACAACAGGATTCACAAAATGTTATAACTGCAAAGTGTGTGAGATTGCTAAACCAACCAAAGAAATAACAATGGCAAATTAAAAAGTATGGAAAATAAAAGAACTAATAACATGCAACTCCCTTCCTCTCGAGATCAGGCTATGTCCTGACCTCCTGTCATTCAGGAAACTCCTAAAGACCTGGCTCTTTCTACAAGCATATCACTAACCAATAAGCTTCCATCTCTGACCACACTCTGTCTTTACAGCGCCAGGAAACCAACCGGTGTCAGTGCGCTATACAAACCATTGTTAACATAACATAACAAGAGCCACTACACCATCTACATGATAGAATGTTCTTGCCAGAATGTCCTTGCTCCCCTACATAGGGAGCACAATTTGTGAATTATAAACGCATATTGGAACACGTGCGGGCCACAGTCAACAAAGACAGAGGAAATGCGGTGGCCAAACACATGGAGACACACCATAAGGGCAACTGGAAACTGCTCAAATTCTTTGTATTGGAAACAATGTCTTTGTCAGAAAGTGGTGGTCACCAAGAAAAACTTTTGCGACACAAAGAGTTGCGTCATATTTTGAACTTTCGCACAATGACTCCTTTTGGACTGAACCAGTCGGAAGAACTGTACAAACACATATAACAACTGATTGACTTCTCAATTCACTCCGCAAATACTTATCCCATACCCCACATAATCAAAATTAACTAAACAAAACAGATGCACCTTTGAAAGGATACGAGGGGTACGCAGGACCACTGGAGGGCGGTAAGGACATGAGATATGTGAGGACACTGATTTAAACATCTCCCACTTTTCAAATGTATCATTGCGAATGCGTGAATCAAACAGTAAATCAACTGTAATCTCTGCCACACATTGATCGCACATGAAATGAATGTCGAAAATTACTGTGGGGGTCATGTTTAATATTAACTACAAATCCCAGAATTCCTATCATGGTGACAGGAATGAGGTTAATCACGTGATTATTGTGGGTGGGACCTCCTTTTTTAAACAACAGTCAGCAAACAGTGGTTAGCAACCGTGAACAAGGTAGAAGGAGCTACCGAAACGCGTTGGTTTTGCTGTGTCAGATGCTGAAATGGATTTAAGAATAAATTAATTTTGTCTACACAACTATGAGTGACTGGAGTGGCGGCTTTATTGGTTTTCTTCGGAAATCGTTGTTGGAATAGAAAGCGGTTTGGTTCAACTGCAGAAAGCCACGCACCCACTGAGCAGAGCCATAGACGGGAGGCTTTGGAACCAACTTGTTGTAATATATATGTATATATATATATACATATATATAGACAAGGCTACAGGTCGAACAGGTGAACGGAATTACCCCAAATTTGGCAGGGAGAAGGGTTTCAGTCTAGAAAGCATGCTTGTGATTATTTGGTGTACATTTGTTCAGTAGTTTTTGAGAAATATCAAAATTTACAGATATCAATATTTGGGAATTCTGCTATCTGATTGGCTGAGGCGTTACGAGCACGAGCTTGCTGCTGATTGGCTGCGAGCAGTGCGAGCGGTAGCAACTAGGAAGTGTTGGCCGCCATTTTGTAATTCAGTTGAAGCGAGTAAGGTGAAAAAAGTGGGAAAGAGAAGGGTAGGAGCACTGTAACCTGTGTGGGGTGTTTAAGGTGTGCTATAGAGGGGGTGTGAAGCGAACTATTCACCCCTACCAGTGTGAAAATGGTGGGCTACAGAAATTAAGTGAGTTATTGCCTAGAGTCTGATGCTGCTAAGGTGAGCTCGTGTGGGACTCGGAGATTAAAGCGTGAGCTCAAATTGTGTGTCTTATGCTGTGAAGGTATAGCTGGAAAGTATGGAAAGATGTCTGTATCTCATGCAGTTCCTTCGTAGAATAAGAGTTATGTTTAATGATGGGGAACTAGTTTCTTTTCGCATACAAAATGGTACCTGATTGGGAGATGAAAAGCATTGTTTTTTAAAAGAAGGGTGCCCATTCGTTTTGTGGCAAAGCATCTTTGTGATTGGTTAAGAAAAAAGCATTTTGCACGTGGAGTACATATTATAGGATTATAGGAGAAAATGTGCTCAACGCAACCACACCTGCTACTTGCATTTGGAAGGCACTGTTCTATCTTAAAACAATCGTGAACTTTTAACCTGCATGTGCCATTAAATGTTCGAGAAAATGTTGCAAAAAGATGTTGTTAGGTTTGAAAAAAATGTATGAACTTTTAACTTCCACATGTTGTAGAATGTTTTAAAAAGTGTGTTGATAGAACACGTTGCATTTCTGACTTCTAGTGTACTTGAATATGAATAAAATTGTTTATATGGAAAGTTAGAAAGACAGTAAAAGAAGAAGTTTTGAAAGCTAAAAGAATCACAGAACTATTCTAATTTGTTCTTTATTACATACACACTGACGGTCCACAAGAGGCCAGGAATTATGGGCCGTATTATCAAAGTATCAAAGAACCGGGATAACATTATCGCCGCTTTAGCGGCAGGAAACTGCTGTTAAAGTGGCAATAAGGGGTAGATAATATGCCCTTGTAAGATGCTCAGTCTTGGTCCTTTGTTAGTTTCCATAGATCCAGTCCTCTGTCTATTGCATCAGCTAGGCAGTACTCGGACTCTTCAATAGGAAGTAGGCGGTACGCTACATATGTTCCGGGTATTAAAATAGTGCTGTTCCCGTCCTACGTGTTTGGTTACTGCGAGGCTACCGGGTTTGCATGCGGGACGAACGGACTCTGGGATCTTAGGTTAGTAGAATTACACCCGGGTAGAGGGAGCGGTTGGCAACCTAAAAATACTTTTGATTTTAATCGGCGTTTCTTAATATTCTCTTTAGGAGATAAACGCCTGTAATTAGAAATACAAAAGGCTTTATTATACTTTGAACCGGTTGCGTGAGGTCTAGAATATTTTGTAAGTATAGCTTTTTAACGGTGGGAGAGGCTGTATGCCCTATGTAGTGGCTATCTGTGTGGACGCCACATGTTCATAGAATGTTATTCTGTTATTCTATTATTTCTCTAGAAACGGTGGAAGTGATCTATGTCTACTATTCACGTTTTGCTCCACGCTATTTTGAGAGCCTATCGTACCACGTGCATTATTGAAACCAATTGAAAGCTCGATGCGTAAGTTTGGGGCTGCGTCTTAAGGTTCGTTGCACGGGCTCTTTGTTTGTTTATCATCTATGACTTAGTGCCTGCACGTATGTTTTCTAGGTCAATAGCTTGAGCATATGCAGATGTTTTTATCGCGCGCTATATAAAGTTTGAAATTGGCCCGTGGTGCATTACAGACAAGTATCGTTTATTTGGAGGATGTAAGTATATCGTCCCCATTAGCAAAATTTAGATAGACATTTTCATTAGCCATGACAACAAGCTGATGGAGAACCTTGCTCTCCTTTCTCTTTATAGAAGAGTGTGAAACACAACTTATCATTATCTCCAGCTAATTGGAATGTAATCCGGCTCGAACACGACTGGATTTGCAAGCAAGGTATATTTTGAGAGCTTGTTTAGAACTTTGATTTCAAAAATATAGACCGTGTTCTCAGTGTTTAAGTATGCTCTCTATTCTGTTTTGTTATTATCCTCTCTAGAACTGTATGCTCCATAAGGTCCATATGAACATTTTTATTCTCGCGGGACGAGAATACCCTAAATAGGAGGTATATACCCCAAGACCTTTATTGATTTGGATAAGAGGGATGTTTTTATATAATTACATCATTGAGACTTTTATGCTAAACAAAAGTGCTTGAATTTATGATGTTGCATCCCACGGTAGCTATCCCTCACTGTGATGAACCATACTAATGTACTAATAGAAGTACCGTCGCTGATAATTATATGAAATAGCTTAAGACACAATGATTTAAACCAAGGTGCAAATGATAGCACGTTTATTGCACTAATTAAATTAATAAGACTCAATATAAGTCGATTTTAACCTTGGACAGACAAAATGTGGCATTTATTGTAACCTTGAGGATTTTTAAATGATCTAAAGTTCCCTCTCTTGACATGTTTTCCTATGATGAGTAGTATGACTACCAGGTTGAGAGTAAAGTATTCTGACCTAATATAGACATAATGTCCGGATTAGTGGCAATGGGTCTACTTTATCAAAATGTATAAAATGTGTCACTTTTTTATATATAGTAAATGTATATGTTGTAAAATATTTTAACGTGTTATTGTGTTCAATGTTCAAACATGTCCATTATAGAAGCAATTTAAATAGGATTCACACTGCATAGGTCTTGTTTATGTACACTGTTTTTAACTCAATGAATTCTGGATTTTAAAATATATATTGTTTAAATTTCAGAACTAGTGGGAAGACATTATATGTTATCCTGATGAAGGTGGTCATATATTAGTATCCACCGAAACGCGTTGATGCCAAAGGAGAAATACACCTTACATGAACAGAGGATAATTCTGACCTTTTGGCTGAATTAATTTTCTTTTTTACTGATTGGAAATTTGTGATTTTTTGTACATAATTTTCCTTCTTCAACTAATGTTTGCTTCCCAGTTTTACTTGAATTTTAATTGTGTTTCTATGTATATGAATAAACTGTGCAGGATTATTTTATAGTGTTTCTATTGTCATATTTGTTACATTGCTTCTATAGTTTTATATGTCTTTAAATGTTTGTCTTATGTATGTAAGAGAACTGTTAATTTGAGTACAAGGTGCCCAAAGGGAATCTTTTTTTGACGAATGCCCCATGGGAACAATCCAGCCCAAACTGCAAAGGCAGGTCCTCCCTGGACTGGAAAGAAGCACCCTAGGACCGGTTTCAGGCTTTCAGCCCTCATCAGCCAGGATAGCTTGATTCCAGTGGCATGGAGAGCACGGGACTCACGTCTGAGCATGAAAACCCATCCCACTCGGGTGACGAAAGCAAAAAAAACAGTTGATGGACAAAATGCAGAACAATGTCATACATTTACCCCAGTACAGAGATCTGGACCTAATTCCATAGTTTTTTTGCTCACCATGCCATTCCAGTTTGAACCCAGCCAAATGCAAATCAGTCTTGACCCTGAGCCCCATGGGAACAGTCCAGCCCGAACTGCCAAGCCAGGTCCTCCCTGGACTTGAAACAAGCATCCTAGGGCCAGTTTCGGGCTTTTAGCCCTCATCAACCAGGATAGCTTGATTCCAGTGGCATTTAGAGCACGGGACTCACATCTGAGCATACCTGTCCCACTCGGGTTGACAAATGCAAAAACAACAGTCGATGGACAGAATTCAGAACAATGTCATACATTCACCCCAGTACAGAGATCTGGGCATAAATCCATTGTTGTTATGCTCACCATGTCATTCCAGTATGAACCCAGCCATATGCAGTCAGTCTTGACCCTGTGCCCCATGGGAACAGTACAGCTCGAATTGGCAAGCCAGGTTCTCCCTGGACTGAAAACAAACATCCTAGGACCCATTTCGGACTTTCAGCCCTCATCAGCCAGGATAGCTTGATTCCAGTGGCATGGAGAGCACAGGACTCACGTCTGAGCCTACCTGTCCCACTCGGGGTGACAAATACAAAAACAACAGTTGATGGACAGAATTCAGAACAATGTCATACATTCACACCTGTACGGAGATCTGGGCATAAATCCATTGTTTTTATGCTCACCATGCCATTCCAGTATGAACCCAGCCATATGCAAATCAGTCTTGACCCTTTGCCCCATGGGAACAGTCCAGCTGAACTGCCAAGCCAGGTCATCCCTGGAATCGAAACAAGCATCCTAGGACCGGTTTCTGGCTTTCAGCCCTCATCAGCCAGGATAGCTTGATTCCAGTGGCATGGAAAGCACAGGGCTCACGTCTCAGCATACTTGTCCCACTCGGGGGACAAATGCAAAGACAACAGTTGATGGACAAAATGCAGAACAATGTCATACATTCACCCCAGTACAGAGATCTGGGCATAAATCCATTGTTTTCTTGCTCACCATGGGTATACACATTGACCACAGTCAATGCTCTCATTAATGCCACTTTCCCTAGCGGCGATCTCATTACACACCGGGTCCCTCCGGTGCTCTCGCAAGCAACAATCCTGTGGGTATACACATTGACCATGGTCAATGCTCTCATTAACGCCACTTTCCCTAGCGGCGATCTCATTACACACTGACCACAATCAGTGCTCGCTCAAGCCACAATCTTGTGGTTATACACATTGATCACAATCAATGCTATCATTAACGCCGCTACACAACGACGATCACTGTCCTATGAATACCTTCAGCTCTCTCTCTCTCTGTTGGGAAGTTTCTCTATATATCTAATATCTACTGGGAATGTCTCATATACAATTGTTATATTTTATGTGGTACACAGGAATGGCCAAATTACAATATGAAAAGGTTATTTTCTGATGTGAGTGATCCTCTACTCCCTTGCTCAGTTACCATTTACCTGGACAGGAGATGCATCCGTTCACATAACAGCATCTGACTAGAAGAAAGGTTAACTTCTTATGAATAATAACACTTGCACAGCTGTTCACTAAGAACTGGGGTTCCTTTATTATTATAACATCACAATTACTAGCAATCTAGACATAGCCTGAAAAGTAAAGGGAAATAGACACATCCAAGGAATAAAGCTTTATTACTAACACATCTACATATAGCTGACAGGAACTGTAGTTAGCTAAAAAGGGAAATGGATTATAACAGACTGCACCCCGCTGAAAGAAAAAGGGATTACTCAATGTAACAATACAGTAGGGAAATATACAAACCCTACCAATAGATAATATAAAGTCAGAACTACAGGATCCACCCTCTACTAGAGGTAGGATGATGAAAGGACACATAAATATGTCAAAGCCAATAGGCAATAGATGGATTAGAGTCAGGAATAAGGGATCTATCATCATATAAAGCGGCTATCCTCTAGTTTATGCTTCTAGGTCTGAAAAGAGGCCTAAAAGGACCAACACAAGCTAAGAATAGGGATCTAGGATGGTAGCAAGCTTAAAGTCACCATCACTCAGAAATAGAGCCAAAAACCCGGTCAGCACATTGCACCCTTGACTTTAAATTGCTAACATCCGTAAACAACAACAAACAAATAAACAAACATCAACATAACCTATCAACAAAATCAAAAACAAAAAGAATCCCTAAAGTGAGTGACAGGTAAGAAAATACCACCTAAAACCTAATGTAGGGAATATAAATCTGACAACCAATTGAAAACAAATCAAAGCACCCTTGACCTAAATGTTGAAATATTACCAAGATTGATCTGATAACAACAGAAACTAACCAAAGCACCCTTGAACTAAATGTGCCTCAACTTCTAGTGATAACTCATGAAATCTATTGATGTGGGGAAATGTCTGTGAAAGAAAAACAACAAAGGGCCTAAATGAGGCCTAACTACTTCGGTCAACTTAAGAAAGGATTTGGTAAAATCTGACAAATAAACATGACAAAGGGTCCTCAAAGTCTGGGCAACTATTACTAATAGATCTAGGACATGACCTTACTAAAAGACACACCTCCCAGGATAACTTAAAGTCTAAGGCGACCACCCTTGGAACTAATCCCACTGTTCTAATTAAGAGTTCATGGATCAAAGTGGAAGAGTAATAATAGAAAAACAAAAAAAAGTTATCTAAATGTGGTGCATATATTCTTCTACAAGATAAGCCAGACATAAATTGTCTGTCCAGAAATCCCTACAACCAAAATAGCTAAATCATAGACTTAAACTTGGAAGATTGAGTAATAGGAGACCATGCCAAAGGTAATAGTCAAAGGTCATAAATCATGTAACTCAGGAAACAGTTTGCACCTAATCCCTCTGTATCAATCTGTGGAACACATGTGTGCACCATCATTCAGAACACTGCTTTCCCTTCATTGGCAAGACTGTTTTACAGAAAACAGGAAAACTATAAAATAGGTGAAAGATAGACAAGTGCAAGGTCAATCTGTATCAATAATGAAATAGCGTAGCATACTAAAATCAAAATATCATGTATCACAGGGCATCAGATCATTAAAGCAGCTCACTAATTATATACTGCACCCAATGACTTTCAAACAATATCATTTGCATATATCAAAAGGAATCATTGAACCAAAGGCCAAATCATTAATGTGGCACTGCATCTTTTAAACTGGAAGATCAAAACCATGATCAGGACTGGAAAAGGAAAATAGCATTGGGGCCTGTTTGTGGTAATTGCAAAAGTGGCATAGTGTCCATCTGAAATATAAACATTGGAAAAATGCAAGAATGCAGGCCAAGGAATTACATTGCAGACTCCTTTTGTGAGAAATAGTATCATAACCAAATAAAAATGGGTTCTTTTAGATCATCACTTGCAAAAGTCAATTAATATATTTTTTTGTCAAAAATAGAACTATTGGCTTTGTCCCCAAAAAATTTTTGGAAATCCAGGTATGTTATATAGAGTTTTAACCTGACTGCTGAGGCAGCCAACTGTAGATTGTAATACTAATTTTAAAAGTTCAGTCAATATATTTAAGTGAAAAGTTCTCTTCTATAGGAATCCATCGTTGGTTTCTCCTTAGAAAAACAGTTCATTCTTGTAGGCCACGACCCTCCATCTTCATCTGTATCCTTTGCCAAGGAAGCACGCCCTCCATACTGGTCGTCTCCAGGCACGTCAGCTTCCGGTCTGGGTCCAGGCTTGGGGTTTTTTGGGGAAGGGGCACTCACTCCAAAAATAAGAAAAAGACATCACAAGCATCATCAATCTTGCAAAAAAAAATTCCATTCAAAAGCACTTCATTTGCTTTTCATTTCTGTAAGAAACCTCCTAATTCATAAAAATACTCTTCTAAATTCAAGAAATGATTTAAACATTCTACCTACACCATATTCTCTAAATTTGTTTGGGTAAAATCAAATTTTTTCTTACACAGCCAGAAGGGCTGGGCCACTAGCCTGACCATTCTCTCACTCCTTTGAGAAGCAGCCCTCCCCTCCAGAAAGATGTCCGTGGCTCAGAGTTTTGAATCAGCTCCAACCATAACAAGCAGGAGACGGGCTGCTGCCCTGCGATCTAAAATTGAATCGCTGCCAAATGCTGATCTCATTGCAGGAGCGAAGCTCCTGCCAATTTTTCTGTTTACATTACTGAAAGGAAGACTATTTGTACGTAAGCATCCCATCATTCCAATTAAAAGACGCTCCACGCCTGAAGAGCAGCTTACAGGCGGGGCACCTCCACCCTTTCAAAACTCTGTGCACGGAGAGCTCCTGAATATTTGCCAAAAATAACAAGGGAAGGGCAGGTCTGCCTCGGACGCTCCAAAAAGGGCCCCTCCTTTGAAAAGGCTCCTGAGAGCCTGGCTGAGCTATCATATCAGCCAAGGTCAAAAAGCAAATTCCTTCTGACTACAAACATAATGGTTCTCAAGCTTCAGAGAAACCCTGCATTTAATTCGAAACACTGCACAGTTATTTCTAACTAATTTAAGCAAATTAGACATGGTGAAAAGCATCCTGAAAACATGAATTAATAAAGACATTTTTGCAACCTAGACACATGCTAGCATTCTCAAATAAGAAGCAAAATATTTCTGCAACCTCATGAAAAACTAATCTAAGACAAACTATATACCATAATGTACTGTTACTGGCTGAAAAGCAAAACATTAAGCAGCATTAAAAACAAATGCATTGGTAACGACATGCAGCAACATAGAAAATCACAACACATTTCTTAAAATAACATTTGAGACACCATCAATTCAAACAAAGGGGAAAAAAAGTTATACATGTAATTTTGTAAAGCATAACCAGGGATTCATAAATTTGTGCGTAAACTTTTCTGTTCTAATGATTAAAAGGGTCAGATTTATTTTTTGCAGATAGCCTTTTTTCCTATCTGAGTGGGAACATTTTATCAAATTTTTTTCTCTCACGCTGTTCTGCCTCATATCAGCGCAAAATACAGAATCATTTGGATTTGAACCTTAAACAAAAGGGGCTGCTTGCCTTAGGGAAATAATCAGTTATATTGTCTTCATTTGCAAAATACACTACAGAGCATTTTTTAAAAGCACACGGTTGCATTTCACTTTTTTCAAGCACATTCTACATTGGATCTGTTTTATTTCCACAACCGGTGATCACTAATTCTAAAACACGGGTTTGTTTATCTCTCTGCACGGTCCATTTGCAGCTGAAAACTCTCTCCTAATGCTCATTTTAAAACACCCCCTCGCAGTCTGACTGGTTGATTTATAACACTCTGACCTCTGAATCAGACACATTTAATCATGTGTTCAAAGGCAAACCCACACAGACTTGTGGACGCATATCAAACAGTATGTTTAATGAACACTGCTTTTTTTCTGTGCAAGATGTTACCCTTCCGTCAGCTAGCTGTCAAAGTACATAGGCGAATCCAAACATTCACTGACTTTTAGTGTCAGCTCATGTAACCATGCATACTAAACAGCATATTGAAATAAACACTGCCGTCTCAATCCAAGATATTAACCCTTTGGCAGCTCAAACACAATCGTTCCCCACTAGCTGCAGACACATGGGGAATTCAAAACCTATCTCTCCACGTTTTCACATAACACTCGTGCACAGTTTCTAAATATTCTCTCTAATCACTTGAAAGAGATCCAGCTCTCTCCTGCCTAACGTAATGATAACATGATATGTACAAGCCATATTCACAAGGCGCTACAAGCCATATTCACAAGGTGCTATTCACAAGGAACTCAATGATAACATGTTATTTACAAGCCATATTCACAAAGCGCTACAAGCCATATACACAAGGCGCTATTCACAAGGAACTCAATGATAACATGCTATTTACAAGCCATATTTAAAAGGCACTATTCACAAGGAACTCAATGATAACATGCTATTT
This sequence comes from Lissotriton vulgaris, assembly GCF_964263255.1. NCBI lineage: Eukaryota > Metazoa > Chordata > Amphibia > Caudata > Salamandridae > Lissotriton > Lissotriton vulgaris. Next base: position 155,190 of record NW_028243666.1, read on the forward strand.
ACAAGCCATATTTACAAGGCACTATTCACAAGGTACTCAATAAGTCATATTACAGTGAATACATTTCACATTTCCCAGCATAAGCAAATGCAGCAAGCCATTTAATAGGCAATTTACAAGACTTTTTCATACACATATTTACAATTGCATCATCAACAAGATGTAATTGGCGCCATCATGTACTGTTACCCTTCAAGCCTGTCAGTTCAAACACCAAGATGAAAGCATTTCTTCTACACTGCATAAGTCAGATGCCATAGTGTACTGCAATCTCCTTACACTCCAACTGTTCAAGCCCATAGGTCAGGGACCACACCTCACCATGCAATTCACAGACTGTTCCCAGATGTCAAATTCTAAAGGGTTTTAAGTCTATATACATGTCAGGAGCCACTCCTCCGCAACCTATTCGAACTGCCCGACTACGCCAAATGTAACTGGCGATTAGGGCACTCCCCCGCAACTTGTGCGAAACTGCCGACTACGCCAAATGTAACGACCGGATTTTCGGACCAGATATAATCAGCTCACCAAGACACCATCAATCCAGCCGAAACATAACCACCTCCCTCCTCAGGACCTATTTACCAAAGGCACCTGGGTACCTACCTGAGGATGGGGAATTAGCAATATACAATCTCATATCATCAAAAACACCACTAAATCTATAGGATTACTAGGAACACTCACTGATTACTAAGGACTTCCATGCTCGACACCACACTCATACCTTATAGTCTTGCGGCAACTCAGACCCAGACTATGCTAGCCTTCTACTCATAGTAAATGGGGCAGTTCCGATTACTTACCATTACACACTGATCACAATCAGTGCTCATGCAAGCCACAATCTTGTGGGTATAAGCACTGTATCCCCCTAGTGCTCTCACTATTTCATACATACACAAGCCACAATCCTGTGGGTATACACATTGACCACAGTCAATGCTTTCATTAACGCCACTTTCCCTAGCGGCGATCTCATTACACACCGGGTCCCTCCGGTGCTCTCGCAAGCCACAATCCTGTGGGTATACACATTGACCACGGTCAATGCTCTCATTAACGCCACTTTCCCTAGCGGCGATCTCATTACACACTGACCACAATCAGTGCTCGCTCAAGCCACAATCTTGTGGGTATACACATTGATCACAATCAATGCTCTCATTAACGCCGCTACACAACGACGATCACTGTCCTATGAATACCTTCAGCTCTCTCTCTCTCTGTTGGGAAGTTTCTCTATATGTCTAATATCTACTGGGAATGTCTCATATACAATTGTTCTATTTTATGTGGTACACAAGAATGGCCAAATTACAATATGCAAAGGTTATTTTCTGATGTAAGTGCTCCTCTATTCCCTTGCTCAGTTACCATTTACCTGGACGGGAGATGCATCCGTTCACATAACAGCATCTGACTAGAAGAAAGGTTAACTTTATTATGAATAATAACACTGGCACAGCTGTTCTCTAAGAACTGGGGTTCCTTTATTATTATAACATCATAATAACTAGCAATCTAGACATAGCCTGAAAAGTAAAGGGAAATAGACACATCCAAGGAATAAAGCTTTATTACTAACACATCTACATATAACTGACAGGAACTGTAGATAGCTAAAAAGGGAAATGGATTATAACAGACTGCACACCGCTGAAAGAAAAAGGGATTACTCAATATAACAATACAGTAGCCTAGAAAATAAAAGACAAGATTAATGTATATGGGCACTAATATAACAGGACAGATATCACCTGATTAATATGAAGTCTTGTTCTAGTGTCATCTGGGTTCCTCTCTCGTCTGTGCCTTGGCTCATCTCAGATTCTCCCCTGCACTCTTGGACACACATCTGCGCTGATCACTCTGCACTGGATTCCTCTCCCCCACAAACTGTCTTCACCTTCCAACTTCAGTCTAATGATATAGTTTCTGCTGCTCTGATAACCGTTCGCTCCACTAGCTTCTAAACTCTGTCTGATTGTTCCAGCTCCAATGTCCAACTCACTCCAGCTGCTCCCACAGACTAATCCACGATATAACTTCAGTCTCTTCCAAATGGCATCACTCCAAACTCCAGCTGTTAACTGCCTGCTCCAACTGATCACAACTCCTTCTGATAAGTAACTGCTTCTGACTGCTTTCTTCAGCTCCAAAAATCATCTGACTTCTCTCTTCAGCTCCAAACACCATCTGCACACAACTGCTTCTGACTAATCCAAAAACGAACTGAACTGAACTGTTCCAAAAACCAACTGACCTGAACTGTTCCAAAAACCGACTGACTACTCCGCCTCTTCTGCTCTTCACTAATATGGAATGCCCTCCCCTAGTGGAAAGTTCCAGTCATCAGCCTGCCACCCATCAGATCCCTGCACCACTCCGCGCCAAGGACACACACCCAGCCGGCCGGCCTTTTGTGGTATCTTCGACAGAAAGAAAAATACAGTCTACTGATAAGGGCCGGCCCAGGTCGGTTCTCTCCAAGTGAACAACACCTCATAACTAAAACATCACACTTGACCTACATGCATCTCAGTCTGCAGAGGCAGAAACCAAAATGGAGTCTCTCTGGTTCTGGGCCTTATAGGCCCGAAAAGGATTAAATAGACACTTAACTCTATACACAAACCCTACCAATAGATAATATAAAGTCAGAACTACAGGATCCACCTTCTACTATAGGTAGAATGATGAAAGGACACATAATTATGTCAAAGCCAATAGTCAATAGATGGATTAGAGTCAGGAATAAGTGATCTATCATCATATAAAGCGGCTATCCTCTAGTTTATGCTTCTAGGTCTGAAAAGAGGCCTAAAAGGACCAAAACAAGCTAGAAACGGGGATCTAGGATGGTAGCAAGCTTAAAGTCACCATGACTCAGAAATAGAGCCAAAAACCCGGTCAGCACCCCCCCAAGCAGGCCCCCGAAAACACGAAAGTGAGCGAAAACTCTGAAAAGTTAAAAACTTTTTTACCATGGATTTTATCTAAAACACTTTTATCCGATATTAGACTTTCCTAGCAATACCCCCAGACCCGTCAACCCAGGCGAAAACAAGTTTAACCCTCCTAAACAGCCAAAAAGCAAACATGCAAAAATGGGGACTTTGACAAATGTATGCCTAGTTCCCAAATCACTCTGTGCGCCCTCTGCAGCGAGGCCCTAACTCCCCTTTGCCAAACCACTTGCAATCAAAAGTATCCACACCCAGCGTTGCTGCAAGACCCCAAAACCCCCCCACAAACACCAGGAACACTCCAAACAGCCCCCCGAAAACGCTAAAGTGAGCGAAATGTCTGAAAATGGAAAAACTTTTTCACCTCCGATTTTCTCCAAACCACTTTTAGCCGGTATTAGACCTTCACAGCAATGCCCCCAGACTCGTCAACCCAGGTGTAAACAAGTTTAACACCCCCAAACAGCCAAAAAGCAAAATCGCAAAAAGTGAGACGTAGCAAATTTCGGGCCTACCTGGAATTTAGTCCAAATGCGCTCTGCAGCTAGGCCCTAACTCCCCTTTTCCACCATGGATTTCCTGAAAAACAAATGCAATCAACATTAGACTGTGCCAGCAGTGCTGCCAGACCCCAGAACCCACCCACAAAAATCTAGAAGCCCCCCAAACAGCACCCCAAAGACAGGCAAGTGAGCAAAAACTCAAAAACTTTTTCACCTCCGATTTTTTCCAAACCACTTTTATCCGGTATTAGACCTTCACAGCAACGCCCCCAGACCCCTCAGCCCAGGTGAAAACAAGTTTAACCCCCCCAAACAGCCAAAAAGCAAACATGCAAAAATGGGGACTTTGACAAATTTATGCCTAGTTCCCAAATCATTCATTGCGCGCTCTGCAGCTAGGCCCTAACTCCCCTTTGCCACCATGGATTTTCTCCAAACCACTTGCAATCAAAAGTATCCATACCCAGCGTTGCTCCAAGACCCCAAAACCCCCCAAAAACACCAGGAACCCCCCCAAACAGTCCCCCGAAAACGCTACAGTGAGCGAAATGTCTGAAAATGGAAAAACATTTTCACCTCCGATTTACTCCAAACCACTCTAATTCGATATTAGACCTTCACAGATATGCCCCAAGACCCGTCAACCCAGGCGGAAACAAGTTTTACACCCCAAACAGCTAAAAAGCAAAACCGAAAAAAGTGACTTATTTACCCCTCAATCCCAGATCACTCCGTGCGCACTCTGCAGCTAGGCCCTAACTCCCCTTTGCCACCATGGATTTTTTTTCAAATCTCTTGCAATCAAAACTATCCATACCCAGCATTGCTCTTAGACCCCCAACACCCCCCCAAAACACCAGGACCCCCCCCAAGCAGGCCCCCAAAAACACAAAAGTGAGCGAAATGTCTGAAAATGGAAAAACTTTTTCACCTCCGATGTTTTCCAAACCACTTTTATCCGGTATTAGACCTTCACAGCAATGCCCTCAGGCCCGTCAACCCAGGCAGAAACCAGTTTAACACCCCCAAAGAGCCAAAAAGCAAAACCGCAAAAAGTGAGACAGCAAATTTCTGGCCTACCTGGAATTCAGTCGAAATGCGCTCTACAGCTAGGCCCTAACTCCCCTTTTCCACCATGGATTTCCTGAAAAACAAATGCAATCAACATTAGACTGTGCCAGCAGTGCTCCCAGAACCCAAAACCCACTCACAAAAACCTATAAGCCCCCCAAACAGCACCCAAAAGACAGGCAAGTGAGCAAAAACGCAAACACTTTTGTACCTCCGATTTTCTCCAAACTACTTTTATCCGGTATTAGACCTTCCCAGCAATGCCCCCAGATCCCTGCAGCCACCCGCCAAAAAGCAGAACACCCCCAAACAGGCAAAAAGGAAAAATGGGCCTACCTTCAATTCAGTCCAAATACGCTCTGCAGGTAGGCCCTAACTCCCCTTTTCCACCATGGATTTTCTGAAAAAAAAATGCAATCAAAATTAGACTATGCCAGCAGTGCTCCCAGACCCCAAAACCCACCCCCAATAACCTAGAATCCCCCCAAAGAGCACCCCAAAAATAGGCAAGTGAGCAAAAATGGAAAAACTTTTTCACCCTGGCATTGGTCCAAAACACTTAATTCCGATATTAGACCTTCCGAGCTATGCCCCCAGGCCCCTGCAGCCACCCGCAAAAAAGCAGAACACCCCTAAACAGGCAAAAAGCAAAAATGCAAAAACTCATACTTAGAAAATTTTCAGCCAACCAGTCAACATCTGTCCAAACGCGCTCTGCAGCTAGGCCCTAACTCCTCTTTCCCACCATGGATTTTCTTCAAATCACTTCAAATCAAAATTATGCTATCCCACCAGTGCTCCCAGACCCCCACACCCTCCCCCACAAATCTAGAACACCCCAAAACAGACCCCCAAAAACATGCAATACTGGAATATTCAAAACATTGCAAATTGTGCTGTTCACAAAACATTGCTGTTTTCAGCACTTCCACTACTTCGATCCTCTTGAAACTTAACTGGACAGTCACTTGTTCCAGCGATTCACAAGAATCTCAGCAAGGCAGAACAAAATCAAACCACTGCGCTCTTTGAAGAAGAAGAAGAAGAAGAAGAAGAAGAAGAAGAAGGTCTATGACTAGTTTTCACTTAGTTTTCACCCAAACACACGCGTCTGCAAAACACCCAAAAAGGCCAAAATTCTGCCAATTCTGGCCAAAGAACATCAAACCTCCCTAAAACATCGCCAGCAGCATTAAGATCGAGCCTGCATTGGGCCCCGAGCCCTAGATTCAGCGTGAACATACCAACTTAAACCTAAAAACCCTAGTAAATTGCTAAACCGTAGATATGCTTTGTCTGTCTGTGTCAAAGAGCCTAGGTATGCTACATCAGGAGGATGCTTCACTTAGTGGTGCCTGCCTTGACCGTCTGCATGGCCATGCCGCAAGCATGGGCCAAAAATCCGTTCCGCTCAAGAATTTGCGAGATTTGCGAAATACCGAAAAACAGCAAGTTTTGCAAACATAACGGATGTTTGGCCCAAGCTTGAGGCAGTGCCATGCAGAGGGACAAGGCAGGCACTACTGAGTGAAGCAACCTGATGTAGCATACCTAGGCTCTTTGTCAGACAGACAAAGCATATCTAATTGTATGCAGCAAGCCACATAGCCCCAATTTTACATGAACTGCTGTCTGGAGTGGACTCTGCCTTGCATAACAACAACAGTACACTGCCTCGCCCTCGATCAATACATACCACGAATAGACAGACATGTAGTCCTGCTGTATTAGTTGTTGTAGACTGGTTTACCAGTTTGCCACTCACGAATTGGCCATAGTTCTTCCGTAAACTGACGCTGATGATCCATATATCCCAGTGAGTGACTGTAAAGAAAAAAGATATATTATTTAATCAATCATCATGGTATATTGGCAAGTGAGTCTGCTCCAAGGACATTTTGCATATTTTGTGAAATGCAATTTAGTGGCCCCTGAATTTGAAGTACAATTTTAATTAAACAAGGTAAAAAAACATAGTTGTTGACATGAGTTACAATTACTGTGTGAAAGATTAAATAATAACTAAGACAAGACATATGAATCATCATTTCATGCGCAAAAAAACCCAGCAATTGGTTCCATCAGAGCCAGACAGCCATTGCTGCCCACTGCATGCCATCTTCTCAATTATTCATTACCTGTTCTACTTTTTGTCCCCATCTTCTTCAGAAAGTGAGGGCCCACAGGGCAGCCTCTGCTGTCAATATCAGAAGTAACTCTGTCAGCAATCAGCAAGCCTGTAGTCAGTCAGTAATTTCAGTCCCACTTGAGGGGACTCGTCGTAATCCATCAATCTGCCTTGAGGGATATGGATAGGAGGAGTATGGAGGAGGAGTATAAAGGAGCATGATTGAGTTGTGAACTTATGAACCTCAGGAATGCAGACTGCGGCACCTTCAAATCAACAATATAAGATGAAGACAGTGCTGCTGATGGACTTGTTGTGATTAGGTGATTAGAGTTTTGTTGTGGTAAAAGTTGCAAAACAAAGAAAGACACAAAGGAATAAAAGTGAATAAGGACGAAAAAAAGGAAGTCATTTTCAGGGCTTGTGTCAGGGAAGTAGAGCTTATCCTCAAACTCCATGAATTGAGACGGGAGTAGGTCAGGTAACAGAGAAGAACTTCAGTCACCTAAGTCGGTGTCCTCTTCTTCCTGCGTGCATTCACGTACTTTGTAATCTGGTGGTATCAAGTGCTGATTCATCTTGATCAGTGTTAACCTATCCACATGTTTGGCCGAGAGGCGGGTCCTTTTTGAAGTTACAATGGCACCAGCAGCACTGAAAACACGTTCAGAAGACACACTTGCGAGTGGGCAAGACAAATAATTTATAGCCAGGTTGGTGATCAGTGGCCATAGAGCCATTTTCCTGTACCAATACAACTATGGGTTCGTATTAACAAAGACCTCTGTTGGGTCATCCAGATAGGCCTGCACCATCGACTCAAGGTTCTCCACAGTTACTCCACTTTGCGTACCATCTGTGGCCTTCGCAGCACTGGAACGAGCAAACCCTTGATGAGTTAGCCAATCCCCTTCCGACAATATTATGGCTGGGCCTGGTGCCGGTGCGGATGATGATGCGGTTGCTGCTGGTGTCGTTAACGGCTGTGAGGGAAAGTGACTCCCTTCACCCACAGATTCAGAAGTGGAACTTGATGCTGGATGGCCTGCTGATTCAGTTGGACTTCTGACGGCTCCTTGAATTTTCTGTCGATCTTTTTCGAACCGAGTGGCTGACACAGCTAGCCAATGTTTGTACTTTGAAACATCTGCTTCATCAAAAGGAATGAATGCTTTGCTGGCCACTTCCTTTTTGTTCCATGGATCCAGAATAGTGGCACAAATATAATGTTGTTCTGTATGTATGTTTTTAAGCCTTTCATTGGCAACTAGGCGGCTTAATAACCTCTCCGCCAACAGATATGCATCTTGCTTTTCAACATCATCTCTGAACGTTGAAGACACCGCCTTCAGTTGGTGCTCTAGCATGACCAACAATGGGATAGCTTTGCTCAAAGAACAGTCCTCCCTGCTGACTTCACGCGTGAGGACCCCAAAAGGACGAAGCATGTCTGTCAGGCTTTTAACTAGCTTCCATTCCTCCAACTCTAGCCTCATGTCTTTCATAGTAGAACCTAGTTGAAAGACATAGTCATTGATTACCATGGACTGCTCAAACAGACGCTCAAGCATGTAAAGGGCTGAGTTCCAACGTATTGCCACCTCCTGGATGAGTCCTTTGACTGCCACTTTACGTTCATGTTGAATGCTCCTCAGCTCCTTCCGGGCCTTAAAAGAAACGCTGAAATGTGTGCAGATTCTTCAGCAGGTGGTCAGTAACTTCTTGACTGTGTTTTCATTTCTCAAGAAATCTTGAACAACCAGGTTTATACAGTGCGCCAAACATGTCACTCTGAAATATTCACCTTCCTGCATGGCCTTAACTATATTACTGCCATTATCCGTGGAAACATAACCAACTATGTGATTTCTTGGTTGCAGCCATTCAGAGACCTTACTGTTAAACTCCTCTAAAATGTTTTTTGCAGTATGAGTTTTCTCCATGGCAAACATGGCTAATGTTGAATGTTTCCGAGTAGCTTGAAAAACTGTGTCCAGGTCAACAACTGCACTTCACTTGTCTCTAACCCCTGCAAAAAACCCTGTAAAAGAGACCCAGTGTGCAGTGATGCACATGTAATCAAGGGCTTAGCAACTGGTCCACATGTCTGTTGTCAAGTGGATAGTGTGAACAGCACTCTTCTGCATAGCTGCCCCAATCACCTCCAGCACATCTTGATGTAGTGCTGGAACCACATCTCTGGCAAAATAGGACCGGCTAGGAACCTTCCATTTAGGGCAGACTGTTGCCACTAATTCTAGAAACCCCACCCCTTCCCCAAAAGAAAAAGGGAGAGGGTTCAGCGCTCGCATTTTAGCCAGCTTTGCGTTATACAGACGTACAGTTGGGTGGTTGCGTTCAAATGGCGCCTCCGACCACAACATTCCGTGAATGGTGGGCTGGATCATTTTACATGATGATGATGATGACGTCTTCAAACCAGTTAGACCCAGTGATGTCGTTTTTCGCATTGGTGTCTCTCCCACACTCTTAGTGTGCCTCATAGATGTTGCAGGGGTAGAGGGTGTGGGCGATACCACTGCAGTGCTGCTGCCAGCAGAACTGGGTGTACCAGAAAAAATGTCTGTCGCTTCTTCACTTCCCCCCTTCACGATCAGCCTCTCGTCATCATCAGATGCAATATCAAGGGATACATTTGGATTTGTTTTTCTTTTGCCTTCCTTGATCTTCCTCCTGTGTGCTTCCCAAATGAGAGTGTGGTGTTGCTTGAGATGACCTCTCTGGCCTCCGGTACCAAAGTTGGTACCAAGCTTAGCCCGACTAACGGATACTTTACAAATCGAACAAACGACCATGTTTTCCGCCTTTGCGCTAACAGTAAAGAAGTATCAAACTGGGGACAGGAGATGTCTGCTGAAGGTGGAGGTGCTACTTTGACTTTCAATGCCAGATGAAGTGGAGGATGGGCATGGCTGAATTCGTTTCTGTTGTTCACTTACAGCACCACTACTTGAGGTCGAGCTGGATAGAGGTCCATGCCGGCCAATCTTACTAAAAAAGATGGAAGTTGTAGGTTGTGTTGGTGTTGTAGTTAACGGTGGTGGTACCAGTGTCACGCCACCCATATCCCGCTCAGCAGCCATTCAGGATAGGGTCAAAATGTGTGTCTGCTGCATGCCCGCTTGGGCTGGAGTGACAACTGTGATGACTGGGTCATCGTCAGACTGTTCATCAGCAGCAGAAGACACCATTTCTTGTTCATCGTCATCACCCATAAGTCGAAGGCTTGCGGGAGACTTCCTTTTAGGCTTAGCTACCTTTGTCGGCTCATGGCGTGACTCACTCTCAGACTGCATTGCTGGGTTCCAATCACGATCAAGGTCATCAGAATGAAGGGGGCTTGAAGAAGAACTTGTAGTAGTAGTAGTATCCCTCCTTGACCTTTTTCTTGCTGGGGATCTGCAAGACAATGGATCATCATCATCAGGAGGAGTGGCTTCCTCGGATGATACCTCCTCTTGAATATCAATTTCCAGATGTGCCCCTACTTCTGGAGGAACAAGCGTTGTAGGCAGTTGTGCCGCTCCATGAACCTCTAGTTGCTCCTCTCCATGCACCTGTCCATGTGCCTCTCCTTGCGCCTCTACTTGCGCCTCTCCTTGCCCATGTACTTGCGCTTGTACTAGTTGCACATGTGTTTGTGGCTGTGGATGTTGAACACTCGTCAGCTGAGTTACACCCGGCGTTGATTGGATGGTACTTTCTTGTGATGAGCCAAGATCACTGGTCGATGGTGATTGAACAACCAAAGTGACTGCCCCAGCAGCATTCATGTTCTTGGACCTAACTTGGCGTGGTGGCACTGAGCCCAATAAGGCGGAGGTGCTGCTTCCAGCTTGGTCCCCGGTGGACACCGCTGCTGCTGCAGGTGTAGTTTTTATTTCCCAAAAAAAGTGTCAGTGGGCACACCAGTCTCCTTGGTAGGTGGTGCCACTTGCTTCTTCTGCTTCTTCTTACTGGCAGTGGCACTGGCAACTTTTTTCGCTGAGGCGCTACGGCCAACTTTCTTTGGGGCCATCTTCTTGAGATGTCAGAACAGCAGGCCGCATTTGCACGAGTTGCAGAGTTGTCTTGTCTGTGGCCACACGTGGCGTCACGTGACATTGTGCTGCACACCGCTGCAGGACTTCTTCCTGGCACTGGTGGTTCTCTTGTGTACCTAAAAGCAATGGAAGCCAGAGGAACATCAGTTATACACCCCAAAAAGTCGAAAAATACTCCAGAAATCACCACAATCCCATGCCATCCAAGCCCTCAATGATGTTTAAATTTGAGACACCACACACAGAAAGACTAGGCCCATGCACCACTGGGCATAATGGTTGAAAGCAAGGCAAATTTGGGTGCAGGCCTGAGCACACTGCATGGCTTCAAAATCGCCCCTTGACCCCCACCACATGGCCAGGCCCTGCCTGTACCAGGCCTCAAAATGGCTCCCACCCACATGGCAAGGCCCCAAAACCAACCCAAAAAGTCAAAAAACACTCAAAAATCACCACAATCCCATGCCATCCATGTCCTCAATGATGTTTAAATTCAAGACACCCCACAGAAAGACTAGCCCCATGCACCACTGAGTACCCCTGGGCATAATGGTTGAAAGCAAGGCAAACTGGGTACAGGCCTGAGCACATTGCCTGGCTTCAAAATGGCCCCTTGACCCTAACCACATGGCCAGGCCCTGCCTGTACCAGGCCTCAAAATTGCCCCCACCCACATGGCCAGGCCGCAACACCACCCCAAAAAGTCGAAAAACACACAAGAATCACCACAATCCAATGCCATCCATGCCCTCAATGATGTTTAAATTCAAGACACCCCATAGAAAAACTAGGTCCATGCACCACTCACTACACCTGGGCCTACTGGCTAGTGAGGCTTTACAGGCACCCCAATTTTTTTGTGCTAAAATTCCATGACATAAATGAGAATTAAGTTAAAAAGAAAATCACAGAAACAGTTGTATCATGCACCCATGACTAACCCTGGGCCTACTGGATACTGTGACTACCCACCTCAATATATATTTTGTTAAAGTTGTGAAAAAAGTTTCAGAACTGTAGTTGCCTCAACTGCAATGCCCCAAACAAACAACACCAACTTACTTGTAAAATCTCAAGTCCAAAAGATATCCCGCAGCAGCCACAAAAAGTAATCCTTCCAGCTCCACAGCCAAATCAAAATTGACCAGGACATGGACAAAGCACTGGGAGGAGCCTGCTGGACAGGAACAGGAAGTCGAAGACTCTGGGGCACTTCCTTCCTCCCACCCCACCCCAAAAAATGGACTCCTGCACCAAAAAGTGCAGTCAAATGTCAATCTGAGAAGTTATTCTGATCAACATCATCATTTTCACAAGGTTTATGCTTCCTGCGGTGGATATCTTGTGCAGAGTTGCAATTTTTGCAATTTCGGGAACGCGAGCTGTTCAAATCTCCCGCCGGTAGTCAGCTGCGCGCCTCAGCTACGTGTTTGGCACTGTTTACTCCCGCAATGCATGATCGCGGGCCTTTATGACGTACTCGCATTGTCAAACTCTCACTGTGCAAGATGGCAAGCCGCGATAACGTTCGAAAAACCTCTCGCGCGATCACGCAGCAAGATCGAAAATGGCGCAGCACACGCAAAACCGGAAGAAAAACAACTCGGCGGACTCAGAATCACGGTAGGTCAACGACGCGCCGGCGCTATTGTGTTTTTCAAGCGCGACCAAGAAAAATATTTCGTAGCTTGCGAATTTGCAGATTTTTGGGTAAATTTGCATGATTCGCAGATCGCGAAATCATAAAAAATCCGCAAATTTGCCCGCGAAACGGATTTTACGCCCACGCTTAATTAAAGTCAAGCAATGCATATCAATTGTGAATCTGAAAGTCTCACATATAACCCACTACTATATTGGTAAAGCCTTACAATAGAGCGTACAGCAAAAGAAATCTGCTGTTTACTGTTTGTCATATGTGATCTAGAATTTGCACTCCGCCCGTGGCTCCTAATACTTCATAGAACAACGAATACCGAGGCCGAAAGGGAGCACAATAATATGCACACACAGACACCAGGGGTATCGTGTAACACATATTTGTTTTTTGATGGAACGTTTGAGATGCATGGCAATCATATGTGGAAGGCTAATGTACAGAGCATGAATATTGATCAAGATGATCATTGCATGTTGTGTGTAGTATAAGATATGTGTATACATGAAAACACTTTTCAAAAAAGCTTTCTAAGCAGAAGACGTGTCTCTCATCAAACGCTGTAGAGAGAATGAGTAAAATGGGTGGGGTTGTCCAACTGTTACAATGGAAAATGTTATGAGCCACACCCAATGCGATTTTGACAAAATATATTTATCATAATATAAGTTTATTACTGTTAGAAATATATAAATGTTTAAAATATTTTAGATCATCGTTTGCTTGCATATAATGTTTAAAGTCATTTGGATATACTTTTGAGACAAAAAAAGGGTATGGCATACCCGGCACGATACTATACTTCTGTGACATAACACAGTGCCTGGCAGCGTGTACACGTCGCATACGCAAAGCCCAGTGGGCCCAACCCCATACGTACATGACTTAATGCGTGGCTTGGTACTGCATACCCGTTGGATACCAAAGTAGCACCTGGGGTGACTTCATGCATATATGATGTTACGCGGGGCAAGATGACACTAAGTCAGCGGATACGGAATGCGTATCATTTTCGATTTTAGCAATATGGCGGATAGGATTTGTGTGGTGATGGAGCTTGGTACGCTACCAGTATGGGAGTGCAGTTTTCTCCCCCTCCAAAAAAATATACATATTTTTTGGGGAAGATATAAAATATTACATAATGTTTAAAGTTAAAAAACAGAATTATGATAGAGTTCCAAAATATTTTAAAAAATATTTGAAAAAATATAGGTTTTAGAATCATTAACATATGAAAACTAGCAGCCCGTCCCGACGTTGTCCGGGAGCAATTAGGGTTCAGGGCCCCCGCCCACCCCAACATTGTCCGTGGGTCCTCTGGAGCCTTCCTTCATATATTGCAGTATTATACATCTATGTTTACTTTGTACGCTTTTGTAACCTGCACACGTCACTTTTTCCTCCTATACGTCTATGTTTACTTTCTACGCTTTTGTAACCTGCACACGTAACTTTTTCCTCCTGTAATGCACCGTTTGGCTCACTTTTGTAATGCTCCGTTTGCTTCCTCATGCTCACGATGTACGCTTTTGTAACCTGCACACGTAACTTTTTCCTCCTGTAATGCACCGTTTGGCTCACTTTTGTAATGCTTTGTTTGCTTCCTCTTGCTCACGATTGTCATTCTTGCTTCATTTTTTCTCCGCTCACCGCTCCTAACTAAATAAATAAATAACCTACCTCATCCGCCGCTCACCGCTCCTCCCAGCCTGTCCGCCGCTCCTCTCCGCCTGTACGCCGCTCCTCACCGCCTGTATGCCGCTCCTCCCCGCGCCATGTCCGCCGTTCCTCCTCGCGCTCCTGGACGCCGCTCCTCCCCGCGCTCCTCACGGCAGCACGCACGTCGCGGCCGGCGCTTCTTCCAAGGGACTATTTTTTTCCGGTAAATTTTTTAAATAAAGTATATTTATTATGATTATATAGCCTATGTCCATCTGCACACCCTGACAATTACAACGATGTATCAGGTGTGTGGATTGGTGCTGTGGTTCCCGAGTTTACCCGCCTCAAAGGTTCAAAGTTCTTCCTTTATAATATTAGTATAGATAACATTTAAAAAAACTTAGAAATTCACTGAAAAAAACATAGGTTTCAGGCACGTTATAGTTAGGATTTAGCATTTAAAAAATCCTTAGAAATTCACTAAAAAACATAGGTTTCAGGGAGGTTATAGTTAGTTGAACATTTGACTCATATAAAACCAGAGAAATTCACCTGTTATAGTTAGTTGAGCTAACTATAACTCACGCGCATGCAATGCACTGCTGTGGATGTCACATATTACATCACTCATGACATAGTCAGTGACATCACTGATAACATCACTGATGACATCTCAAATTACATCCCTGATAACTTCTTTCATGGCGGCAATGGTGCTGGGCATGAAATAAATTACAATTGCACCATCATTGGGGTTTGCTTTGTCTGTTCTACAAATCGTTACATTGGTAAAGAGACAAATTAACTGCATATATATTGTGTCCAGGGCACGCTAGGAGGTTACCCGCCCCACCAAGTGGTCTGAGCAACAAGGACAGCTTCGGCAATCTTTCTATGTCCAAGATATTGGATTCGCTCAGAACCCACTGTATCCCCTTCCAGAGACAGTGCTGCTGCAGACAGCTGTCCATGACTGCATGGAGGAATTCAGAACACTGTGTGCACAATTTCAGGCCTGGCTGACTGAGGACTGTACGGTTGAGGCGTCTAGGGGACTCAGGTGAGGCATTTGTTTCAGCCACTGTGCTTAGCCAGAGCACTTGCACCACGTTCTTACCGATAGCTCGGACCCAGGAAGGGATATATGGAGCCATGAAAGAGATCCAGACCCAGTTTCACCGTGAGAGGGGCATTCTTGGAACTGTGGTTTTCCGAGGTAACCGCAGCGATGATGGTGACTCTGAGCCGGCCCACCTGACCACGTCATTTAAGACAGAACGGATGGAGTCATTGCTAGTGGCTGCCGAGCAAGCACGGTGTCAGCAGGCATCTGAGGAAGACATGCACGTCGAAACGCTTCATGCCTTTGCTGGTTGTTATAAATACTTTACCTGAATTCCCCGTGTCGTTCCTCCAGTTCTTCTTGAAGTTGAAGACTTTTCACAATAAATTTGCGTGCTGTGTCCAGGGCACGCTAGGAGGTTACCCGCCCCACCAAGTGGTCTGAGCAACAAGGACAGCTTCGGCAATCTTTCTACGTCCAAGGTATTGGATTCGCTCAGAACCCACCGTATCCCCTTCCAGAGACAGCGCTGCTGCAGACAGCTGTCCATGACTGCATGGAGGAATTCGGAACACTGTGTTCGCAATTTCAGGCCTGGCTGACTGAGGAATGTACGGTTGAGGCGTCTAGGGGACTCAGGTGAGGCGTTTGTTTCAGCCACTGTGCTTAGCCAGAGCACTTGCACCACTTTCTTACTGATAGCCAGGACCCAGCAAGGGATATTATATGGAGCCGTGAAAGAGATCCTGACCCAGTTTCACCGTGAGAGGGGCATTTTGGGAACTGTGGTTTTCCGAGGTAACCGCAGCGATTATGGTGACTCTGAGCCGGCCCTCCTGACCACGTCATTCAGACTGTAGTGTAGTTCCTATTTTCCCAATAGGCTCTGCGCATTGGAATAACATAAACATCAGTGTAGACGTAGGACTGAGGTCATGTAGGTCTCTACTGACTATGTTAGACTTAATTTAGGTTTGCGCCAGATAGCTCAGAGGTCACTAGAAACTTTCTTGAATGAATAGGGAGGGATGAACTTCCCTGATTCAGACGAGAAGGGATTCAGTTTCTGACAACCGCATAAACATTAAACATGACAACTTTGCTCCCTCAGAATAAGAGTGTATCTCTAGAGTCGTGTCAAAACAATAGGCAGATATTTCACTCAGTCAACCATGCATACTTTCACCAGAGTGTGGAGAAATAGAGAGACGGGCGTTTAAAAAAAAAGGTGTTATTTATTGAGCAGTCTTCTTTCTCATGCAAGAGAAATGAATCGGGAATATCGAATTAGGGTCCTAGATAGAAATACAACACCCACTCCTTGGATTAATGTCCATCATTACTAAAAAACTAAGAAATAGTAAACATATAACGATGCATGTGTGTTTTCCAACCCACCCCAAAATACATATTCCGCATTTGAAATGGTATATGGTAAATACACGAAAATGAATGTTGGTACTGTACGCTTTTCAAGTAGTGTCATCATTCAGTTAAATGCATATATATATATATATCAGCTGAATGAATTGCGAAAATTACACATGAAATGGCTCTGAATAAAGAAAAGAAGGTCGAGACAATTCCATCACATATTTATACAAAATGCTGTATATGTGCTAGAGGCTGAGGTGAAATATTGTCTCTAGTATCCTAAAAATAGAAGCTCTGTGCTCTAAGAATAATTCTACTTTAAGCAGAGTACCATGTGCCCAAAAAAAAGGTAAATATTTTGGAAAATGTAAAAAAATAAAAAAAATTGCTTTCAGGGGAAAAAATAGTTCCAAATATTTTTGGTAGCTTTGTTTATCAAAACTGAAGGCCGAATTCAGAGTTCAGGGAACACTGTGAGCTTGTTAAAATATTTTCATTCACTTTGCTCAGGGGAGAACATCATTTCAGACAGACTCTCAAAAAATTGGTCTACAACATCAGGTGAAAGTTCGACCAAGTTCGAAAATGCTGTAACAGTGCAGTTTGGAGCGTGATTGCTATCATCGATGTTTGGATCAGCAATTCTCACAGAATATTGTACCTGTTTGGTGCTGCTTTCCTCTCGTACCTCACCGCCACCTACTCATAGTGGTGAAGTCTCAACGAATGCCGTCATCAGAATAGGTAGCCGCTGGGGACAACACGATGCATGAGTTGTTACAGGACCCAGCAAAGTATTGATATCCATTGGTACTGCTGATGGTAGTGTAAGACAGATGTCCAACACGCATTTTTCTCCGCATAGCAGACATTGAAGCACAGGTAAGATGCAATCTTGCCAGATCGGTCTAAACGAAAGAAACCGGGTTGTACTCAGATCTCTTAGGGAACAATCCGAGGACCTTAGTGATACAGTCTCGGTATCGTATTGCTAGGATCGTTTCTTCCATCGTTGCTGGAGTCTTGTCTGTGGATTGGCTTGCCATATCGGTGCAGAAGGAGCAAAAATAAAATTCCTGCCACGAGTCCCAAGATTAAGGGTAGGCCACCAAAGACAGGATGGACAAAATTTGGGAAGATGCCCAGAACTGTTTCAAAGGGTGCTAACAGTCCCGAAAAAACTGTCTTAAATACATGTGCGATGCCACTGGTATCAGACATGTTTAAGATTTGGCTTAATATTTCTACTAAATGCACGGGGCAATTTGTCGATAAAAGGGAATGTATTTCTGCCGATGTCCTTGCCACTTGCAGATCATACGTTTCTTTGGATGACGTTAAAGGCACAGTTGTCTGTAAAAGAATAGACTTCATTCTGCTTAAAGTATCAATTCGAATAGAAGAGATATTCAAGGAAGGCCATAACGCAGCCCCCATATCTGGATTGCTGTGTGGATACAATACTTGCATACAGCAAACGACCCTGGAAGTTACGGACACGAGATAGGCTTTTCCTGGCACCATGCCACAACAGCTGTGGTCACTTATTAAAACGTAACTGCTGTTAGAAAGTTGTTTAAAAAATGGCTCTATCTGTTTTGCAGGCGACATGAAAGGTTATTTTAAGACCCTTCGCAGGCTCCATGCAAATTAATACCTTGACTCAGAAGTGTACCGCTTAGTGATTTTTTACAATTGTTACCACTAAGGAATACTTCCTTTTTTCCTTCACTATAACATCTGTGTGTATAAGGTAAACCCCAGGTTGATTTGATGCATTCTTTATCCAACCTTTCATACTGGCCCCTCAGGTATATACTCTTGGCAGTATTTAAACTGGAAAGTTGTTATTGGAATTGTAATTGTTCCGTGAATTATCCATTCAATGACAGGTCTCTCTGACATTGTCAATGGTAATCTCTCAAGTTTTTCAATGCTCAGAATCAGATAGTCTGCTCCTTTTTGTGCCAAACTGATTTGTTTATCGGTAAGGTTAAAGATACCAAATAATTACGTTGTGTTGATTAAACGCCATGGTACGTAGCCTGAACGCAGATTTTGCAACGTACAACCAAGCTGTACAATAGAAGGTAATTGAGACTGACCATGTTGTAACATTAGTAAGTCCTGCTCTATTATATCAAAAGCAGATGATACAATGCTGTCCAGTGAATATATTCTGGAGGACAGAGTCATTAACCCATTGTCCACTACAGAAGGTGATTTTTTCAAATTTATACAATCAATTTCTCGTATTTTTTCTGCTGTTTCAATTTGCATTACTTTCCAAGCTTCGTTGTACTCAGCGTATATGCCGGCCGCTATGAAACATTTTTGACGCTGTTTGCGTGGTCCCGATATGAAATCACGCAAGTCAGCACCGTCTTTAAGTAAAGTCAAGTGTTGCTTAATTTCAGCCAGTGTGGATTTCTCTAGCCACTCAAGGCATAGTTTCCCTACACTGTATGTTGTAACTATCCCTGGATGTTGTCTCTGGGAGTATCTTGGGTCTGGCCTGGTCATTTTGAACCCCTGTGTTTTGTTCAGGAATCTATCTTGACAGTTATTTGTGTCTGTTGGCCAGATCAACCACTTTTTCCAATGAGGATGTGTTCTGTTTTGGTGTAAAATATGGGATACGTCTATCTCCACATCTGTAGTGCTGTCACTATCAGTAATGGGTTTCGGAATAGACGGTGTATTTAAGTCTTTTATCTTAGCTAGGCCAAGACAAGTAGTTTGTTGAATTGTGTCATTCAAGAATATCATTTGTTCTGTGATCATGCAGGCCCTAAATAATGCTTCTAGGCCTTGTACTTGCCAATCTTTGGTACCCCAGATTGATTTTGTTTCAATGTTGTTTTTCCAAAATTCGAAACCAAATGTAGACATTTTGTCATAACATTTTTCAGAAAAAATCAATTTAGTATTTGTCAACATTGTTTTTATTCCTGTCCTAGTTAACATTTTAAAATAAAACGTTTCTGGATCACTGTTGTTAAACCCTGAGAAGTACTGGAATTTCTCATAAAATGTTTTCGAGCAGACTTTTGGTGGAGTTGGACAGTGTTCCCATTGGTTATACGATAAAACATTTCTAGGCTGAGCAGTTTTATGCAAATAGTGATCCCCAAAATGTATAACTCTTCATAATTCGATGAATCCTGTAAGTAATCATGGTCTGTAAATTTGACTGACATTACTAAATCTGACATCATATTATTAATGTTTTCACAGTCCAAATCATCAGAAAAGGTACTGGGTGTCACAAAGTCCCTTAATGAAACCTTGAACTGGTGTGGATATTTCAAGAGCTCAACCGGGCCAAAAATGTCATAATCAGTTCTGTCCCATGCTACCCCACCGGGTATTGGATTGGCTAAGTTGTTTACTGATGACAGTTCTCTTTTCTCGATGTGGGAGGATGTGTGAGGCTTTAGGACCAAGTTGATGTTCTGACTTGCTGTGTCCATTGTACGATATTTTCCATCTATGAATTTTCCCAAACATAGAATCATGATGAGCCAAAGCAGGAGAGTAAGTACACCTAACACAATCCAAAATTCAATCCATGGTGAAATCAGATATGTTTCTTTTAGTTGGTGAAAAAGTTCAATTACTTTGTCTTTGAAAGTTTTTGATGCAGGCGTTTCTTCATGCTCGCTTGGATCTTCAGAAAAGTCGTCGAAGGTGATAAAGTAGCCAGATGCAGTTCTGTCAATTGTTGGAATTATTTCCGGATTTTCAATTGCTTTTGCATTTTTCTTTGTTTCATTAGCATAGTCGGAGGCTACATCATTGTGTTTCTTGACGAACTGTTGCAATTTGGGTTTCAAGAGGCACAAGTTCCATGGCATTATTGCATAGTCCTTTGTTATTCACTGCAGGTTTATCAAATGTGATTAGTCCCTCAGTTTTAGCCTCTTGGATTGTTGCAAATTTCGGTATTCTGCTACTTCTTGGGAGCCCACAGGGCCTACTACTTATTATTGGCCACATGATTGTGGTTTTACCAGGTCGATGGATACAACTCTGTTCTCCTTTTTACCAGCAAGAGGCGGTAGTACAACTGATCTTGTTACGCTGACTGCTAAGACAGGTACTGCTTTTCTGTAAGTAGGCCCAAATTCCTTCTTCACCGCGATCTTCTCTCTGACCAGATCCCCAATCTGTGGAATCCAGACAGGTCTTGCTGGGACAGGTGGTTTTTCTTCAGTGGCTGTCGGCTGTTGTTTCAACTTTATGTTACTCAGGTTTTTTCTTGTTTCATTTAAATCCTGTAAAACAGCCAAACCGTCTTTGATATCAAAGGATTTTTCTTCTACCACTGAAGTGAGACAATTAAGATCCCGAATGTGCATTCTAGCTCCGAACAATAGTTCGTATGGAGTGAGACCTTTTAGAGAATTTCTTGGCAGATTATTAAGACTACGTTGGACACTTGTTAAATGTTTGACCCACCCAACACCCGAACCTAATACCCTTGCCGCTATAGATTGCTTTATGTCCCGGTTTTTTCTTTCCACTACCGCATTTCCCTCAGGATGGAAGGGAGAAGAGTACCGCAATGCAATGCCCATGCTGTTCATGGCCTCTTTGTGAGAGATAAACGCAGGACCCCGATCAGAATGTAGCATGCCAATTGCGTATGTGCCGATAAAGACTCGCAAATCTTTTATAACAATTCTGGCGTCAGCCGAGCGCTGGGATCTACATTTTAAGTGAATTCAATCTTAATAATTATGGGGACGCATTTCTCCGGCTGGATTACTGCGCAATAGATAGACTGATGCTCTCTAATAGTGGTATCTGGGCTGTTGTCTGGTCCGGTTCACAACTGCGATCTTTGTTGCAGTCCTCCCAATTTCTTGCAAAATTTCTACGCTCATTCCCGGCCACCAGTACTTTCATTGTAATTCTATCACAGATTTTAGGATCTCTAGGTGCCTCAGACCCAATCCCCTGTGTGCGTCTTCAATCAAGAAAACTCTCCGGTTCGTGTTTGGAATTACTCTGTCCCCCACTCCAGGGATTTGACCAAAAGGAACGGAGTTTGCATCAATTATGTATGTATTACTGAGTGGATAGTTGAGAGGTTATGCTGCATAATCACCTTTTAACTAGGCTTTTACTGCCAGCATGGTTTCCCCATCTATTTGTTTTTCTGAACGCTTTTTTGTGGCTACGGAAGCCGGTTGGACCGCTGACGCTGTGGCTGTGTTAGCCAATGAATTCCCTGCAACGTGAACGCCATCACGTTGATGACTCAGTGCGTGTATCACGTGAGTCTTTTGTAGTTCTTTCTTTAAAAGAACTACTTGTTCCCAAAGAGTTTTATGCTTTATTGTGGCACCTGTGTCATCTTTATAACCATTTGTACTCCATGTCTGCAAGTCACTGTTGTATGACTTGACGCAGAAATACGAATCACACACTATTAGTGTGGGGAATTTGCGATCCGCATTTTCAAGCGCCATCTTTAAAGATCTCATTTCAGCTTGCTGAGCTGAACAGTTTCTGAGTGATTCAGTTTTGGTGATCATCGGCTTGAATTTACCAGAGCGCCAGAGACCTTTAACAATCGCGCACGCTGCATTGTAGGATTTTTTATCTACATCGTAGTGTTGTGCGAATCTGTCCTCATAGATTACGCAGGTATATTGTTCCAGAGGCAGGATTTCGATTGGCAGAGGTTATCTTGTTCATATTCTAGATCATCTAGTTTCTTTAGTTTTGGTTCAAAATAGTATTTAACGTCTTCTGTAGCAAGAGAATTCTCCCATTGTATCCATTTTGGATCTAATGCCACTGTTTTCAGGTTCGGTGGACTTGTTAATGCCTCAAGGGCCGATTCTGCTGAAAAAACAACTATTCTTTTGCTTTGGGCTAGGGCTCTTTCTCTTGTAAATTTGATACTTGATACTTGTACTGCTACAGCAGTTTGAACCGCTGTCAGAATTTTTTCTGTAGAGCTAAATTTAATTTCAGCTTGAGTGTACAAATGTGATTTGTAAGCTATAGGTACCATTTCTCCCTCATTAGAGGTCAGGTATGTGAATCCGCATCTTCCTGGGATGACTTGGATTACAAGATTGCGTATGTTTTCGCGAGTTTGTAATTTTGTTTTAGTTAACATGTCTGTTTGCAATGTTATCAAGATCTCTGTGTGTTTCTGAGTCCAATTGATTGGTTTGAAATCTGGTTTTATCAATTCATAGAGAGGTTTAACCCTTTCTGCATAATTTAGAATGTATGTTCTTCTGAAATTTAGGAAACCTAGTATTGATTGTAAATTGGTCAGCGTTTTTGGTGCTTGGAGTACAGCACATTTCTCTAAGAAATTGTCAGCTAGGCTCTTGCCTTCACTGGATAATTCATATCCTAAAAACAGGACAGTTAGATGGGCAATTCGTGACTTTTTAAAGTTGAATTTGTAACCCTCTGATGCAAACCCAAGTATTATGGTGTTCACTCTTTTTAAGTGAGTCTCCAGGTCATCATCTGTGAGATAGATGTCATCGACATATGATAATGCCTCATCATCATATATTTGTAGTAACTCTGTTACCCTTGCTGAGAATAATCCTGGGCTATTCTTGAATCCCTGTGCGAGTCGGCAAAATTGTTTTTGCGATCCCATTATTGAGAAAGCGGTCAAATACCTGCTTTCAGGTGCAATGTTTTGACTGAAGAATCCATTAGAAATATCTAATGTTGTTTTATATTTTTTGCTCACAATGTTATTCATTAGCGCTGCACTATGTGAGTTTTTTACTGCAAATGTTTTGCAACAGGAGTTAAGGTGTCTGTAGTCCAAAACTAGATGATATGAATCATCTGGCTTGGAGAGAGGAATCAAAGGATTGTTCATTTGTGAGGTGCATGTTTCAATCACCCCTTGATATTCAAGTTGATCTGATATCTCCTTGACTTGCTTTTTAAATTCTTATTTAACTGGGTACTGTCTTTGTGCAGTGGGCTGATTTTTTAACTAGATTTTGTGGTGAGGCGAATCCTCATCCCATCCTACATGATTTTTGTATAAAGCAGGAGTTTGGGCCACTGCCCATTTTCTTGCCAATGTGTATTTTTTATGAATCGGAATATGATTTGAGAAGGCAGGCATAATCATTTCTTCGCCATGGGGGCACTCCCTGACAAACTCTGGTGGCCAGTCTTTTTCAGCTAACAGGATGTCATAGCCTTTAGAAAGTTTTTCCCAAAAGAGACCTTTTATTTTCCTAGTTCTATTTCCCTCTATACGTAATGTTATTTCATATAGTTTATGGGGCACACAAACTCGTGTGTCTGCAGTTTCCACCAGAATGTATTCATTCGTGACCACGGTCTCTAGAAGATTCATCAGGATCTTGCGAGCTATTGTCACTTCTGCTGCGCTGTCTAGCATTGTCTGTGCCCACTCTCCGTATTTCAGTTGTGTTTTCAGAATTCTCGGCATGTTTAATTTTAATACTTGCTACCTTCTTTCTGGGATATTGTAATTTTTTACTTTGATGAGTAGGTTCCTTGTCTTTGGACTTGACGTGCTCTTCTCTGTGTTCTGACCGTCCTCTTCTTTCCGATTTCTGTGAGGAAGTCTGAAAAGATCGAGAGGGATCTGTATCAACATCTTGATATCTATCAGGTTTTTTCAAATTATCCCTATTTCTAAGGTTGTATCTTTTCTCAGAGGGCTCCCTTTGGGGAGACTTGTTTCCTCGGTCTGGAGAATTTTCTCTCCGTTGAGAAGACCTTCCTCTGGACTGGAATCGTTTTTCTCTGGGAGTGGCTTGTTTATTACCATCCCAACTCTTTTTTTGGAGTATTTAAATTATTTTTAATTAAAAAAAGTCAGGATTTTCAGTTAGTTGGGGTTTTACCGGTTTCCCACCCAAACTATCTCTTCCTAGTTCTTCATAGGATTTTTCTATGATTCTGGCAAGTTCAAAAGGTTGGTCTGCTATATCTGTTTCCTTCAATTTCTGGAGGTTCTTTATATCGTCCCTTGCCAATTGAACTAATTCTTTATATGCCTTTGTTAATTCTTTTAATTTAACTAGGATTTCTTCGCTTGACATTGTTTCAATGTCTGGGTGTGTTGCGTAGCTGGCTAGAACCGGCCTGTGGCTCCAGGTCTACCTAGTGGACCGTGCTTGGTGATGTGATTTTGATGTTTTAGGGCGCCATTAAACCAGAGCAGCTGCTCTTGGTAATTTAGTGGGATTTCAACCTCCTCGAATGGAGTGTATATATCCAGAGGTTCCTCTATTTTGTAATAGTGGAAATCTTTTGTCACAGCGTGTGCTGCTGGAAAATGTATCCATGACTAGAATACCTTTGTCTGCCGATATTCATGGGCCTCTACCACGAATATGATGCCAGTCCATTTTCTATAAGTTTAAGAGTTATACAGCCTGATTCATGAAGCGAAATAGCGCCCGCAATGGCTGCGAAAACGCAATTGCGGGTGCAAAACACGGAATCAGCATTCAAGTACGAAATAGCGAAATCGCTAAAAAATAATAGCGAATGGAATAGCGATTACGCAGTAATAGTCGCAGACTCCGGGAAGTCGAGCATTAGCGATACGGAAATAGCGACCAACCACGGAATCTGCGAAATGATTAGCGAAACGCAATATTGTCTCAATCGGCATTCATGAAAGAAATACATTAGCGAAAAAGCGCTAAATCGCACGTTTGCGCGGCGCAATTTAAGGACAACTCAAAGCAGGTGGTAACCATAAAAGCCATGATGTAGCTAAATTTGAAAAACTGTTAGCCAATCACCAACAGGTCCAGGCCTGACCAATCACACATAAGGACATTCAGCAGCAGCATTAGGCGTTCCACAATGCCTGGGATGTACATGGTGGTGAGGCGGCGAAGGCTACAGCGAGCAGCACGGAGGAGACGCATGAGGCAGGCAAGGATTTACCGGCAGCGGGTCACCTTGCTGGGCCAAACCAGAGAACAGATTTATGCAAAATACAGGCTGAATGGGGAAATGATCACCTGGCTGATACAAGAACTCGACCCCATCATGCAGCACCCAACAAGGCGAAACAATTCTGTGCCCACACATGTGCAGGTATTGTGCAGCCTGCACCTCCTGGCCTCCGGCAGTTTCCAGGGCATAGTAGCCGCTGCTGGGGGGATATCCCAGCCCACCATGTCACGCTGCCTCCACACTTTTGTTGACGCCATGCTCAGCCAGCTCCACCGGCACATCACATTTCCCACGAGCCAACAGGAATTGGACCTCACTAAACTACAATTTTATAATGTTGCCCATTTTCCCCATGTCCTCGGCTGCATAGACTGTACCCACGTCGCCATCTGCCCACCAGCTGGCAGGGAGTATATGTACCGCAACAGGAAGTACTACCACTCCCTCAACATACAGATGGTCTGCAATGCCAAGACCATCATCACTGACATTGTGGCCCAGTACCCAGGGAGTACCCATGACTCCTTTATCTTCAGGCACAGCGGACTCCACACACGACTGATCAGGGGAGAGTTTGGGGAAGGACACCTACTTGGTAAGTACACTTTGTCGACAATGTCACATTGCTATGAAGTAACTGCGCTGCACAGGCAATCAACATCTGCTCCTCTCATTCAGGTGACAGTGGCTACGCCCTACGGGAATACCTCCTGACCCCTTACCTCAACCCTGCCACACCTCAGCAATGGCACTACAATGTTGCGCACATCCGGACAAGGAACTGTATTGAAAGGACATTTGGCCTGCTCAAGAGCAGGTTCCGTATACTGCACAAGACAGGTGGGGCCATGTATTACAGTCCTGCAGCGTGCTGCCGCATTGTGGCTGTCTGTGCAATGCTTCATAACATTGCAACCAAGCGCCGGATACCAGTTGACATCTCAGGCAGTGAATCTGAGGGGGACGACCGGCCACCAGCACATGCGCACCATGCACACGGGGAGAACCCAGCTGAAGGCCACAGACGTCGCAACCACATCACAGCTAACAATTTCTAGCCCACCCCCTTCCCCCACCCCACATATCACAATTGCATGCAAAATGTAATGATTACACAAGGCGAATGTGTGCAGCAAAATAAATGTATTTGTTTGAATCACAAGATAAAAGGGTCATGGTAACAACTATTTACAAAATCCAGTATTCCAGCATACTGCAAGTAAAGGTTCATGGCAGGCTTAGCTTCAGCCTGCGCCTGTGTCCCTGACACAATGTCATTGGTGCTTCCGGCGCACATTTCCCAGGCGCCTGTGAGGCTCATCCTCATCCTGGGCAGCTGGACCAGGCGTAGCCCTGGTGCTGCGCCTAGGTGGGGGGGCCTGCGTGGCAGAGTTGCTGCTCACGCTGGAGGCAGCCTCACTCGCATCATCTCCCCCTACGATGGCCGGTAGCACAGGTGTAAGCAGTGGGATCACGGCGGTGGTCAAGTGCTCCAGCACCCGGGTAATCTCCTCGCAGCACTGGACCAGTTGGTGCTGCTGGGTCATAGAGCACCGCGACAGCTGGGTGGTGGCATTTGCTGCCACATAATTTGAGCGACTATAGGTCGACAGCTGGCTCAACAGCTGGTGGTGGCGCCTGCGTGCAACACTGCGCTGCTTCCCCAGCGCTGCAGTATTGGCCTCCATTGCCGCCGTCATGCGCTCCATGGCCGCCGTCATGCGGTCCACCCGCTGGCCGACTCCCGCCACATTGCGGCCGATCTTATGCAGCTGGAGCTGGATGGCTCCTTGCTGCTGCGACTGGCGCTGGTGTAAACGGAGCATTCGCCGCTCCACGCTCATGCAGGCATGGAGATGCCCATTGCCCCTCCTGCTGTTCGGCCGCTGTGTAGCGGATGTGGCTGGCCCAGATCGTGTTGGACGAGCTGCAGGTGTTGTAGCAGCTGGTGTCGCAGGTGCGGCAGGCACTGGAGGCACATTGGTGGGGGGCCTGGCCTTGGCAGCCGGTGGGCCTGCAGATGTTGCAGCAGGTAAGGTGGGGGGCCTGGCCTTGGCAGCCGGTGGGCCTGCAGATGTTGCAGCAGGTAAGGTGGGGGGCCTGGCCTTGGCAGCCGGTGGGCCCGCAGATGTTGCAGCAGGTAAGGTGGGGGGCCTGGCTGCTGGTGTTGGCGCAGCGGCAGGGGCTGGTGGCTGGGTAGCGGGTAGGGATTCCTCCTCCTGGGCCTCCTCGACGATCACCAGCCTCTCGCTGTCACTGCTATCCTCCGCACCTGTGAGGGTAAGTGGATACTCATTAGGTGCATGTGACTGTCAGACGTGCAGATGTTACATGCATGCTGGGTGACATTCCCTGGATGGCTGTGGATTTGTGCGCTTAGGAACCTTTCTGGCCGCATTGTGGTACTACTACATTGTGGACATACTACGTCTCCCACAATGCCTCAGGGCATTTCCTGATGCACAACATAGGCATGATTAAGGGCCAATGAGTGAGCCTATTTGGGCAGGGACGGTCACAGTCGCATGCCACTTACCTTGGGTGTTTTGGGTGGGGCGGGAGGAGTCCAGAGTGGTCACGCCAACACACGCCTCCCTCTCCAAGGTGTCCTCTACCTGGTCCTCCAGGGGGGTGTTGGGTGGGACAGTCGGTCCACCACCTCCAGTGCCTGATGACTCACCGAGGCGCGCCGCCACCTTCTCCTTGGCACGCCCTCGGAGGTCGTACCAGCGCTTTTTCAGCTCCTCCACCGACCTGTCCGCAACGCCCACAGAGTTGACGCTGGAGGCAATCCCCACCCAGATCCTCCGCTTCTCCTGTTCTGGGACCCTCCTGGAGTTGGCACCAAAGAGCTGGTCGTGTTTGGCCACCACCCCTTCTATGAGGTTCTCCAGCTCCTGCTCGGAGAACTTTAGTTTGCGCTTGCGGCCAGCGCTGTTGCTGGGGCCAGGCAGAGGTTCGTCTGACATGGCGGTCACTATTTCGGCCGGGTCGGGAGTCGCTAACGGAGGTTTAGCGGCAGCTTTCCGTCGTGTACACTCGAATGATAGCGTCACTGTGGTGTTTGGGGGTGGGATTTGGCTGCTTCCTGGTTGTGATGTCATCACGGTGCTCGGAATGCGTCTTCCCATATTTCCAGATCCCGCGAGAATGCGACTCGCAATCCCGATCGCACGGGATTGCGAGTCGCAATCCCGTGCGATCGGGATTGCGAGTCGCTATCCCGTGCGATCGGGATTGCGAGTCGCAATCCCGATCGCTGGTGGCCGGAAATAGCGATTATTCTGCGTTTTTTGTAGGTCGCTAACGGCTTTAGCGCCCGCGTGCGAGTCGCTATTTTTTCCCCGAAAAGTACATGAATGCCGTTTTGCGTTTTCTCAATAGCGAGTCGCTATTATTCGCTATTAGGGACACGCAAAACGGCATGTACATGAATCAGGCTGTTAGTTCTCCTTACGTTGACCGGAATGAGTATAGCACTCGGGTCATTTTCTTGGAGACTTGTGTCTTCCTCAATTAGTTGAGCTGCTATTCTAGCTCTTTCCCTTTCGTTGTCGCTTTCGGACATTTTTATTGACTGAAAGTTTTTTGTTGCAGATCGAGTTTCAAGGAAACAAAGTTTAGGTGCACAATATTTTGGAACACTGTATCCTTCAACATTGACTAAACCAAAAACTAATACATAGGATTTTCATCCTACTAAGTCCCGGCGGAAATTAACCTTTCACCCACTCCAGACGTCTTTTGGAGTTTTTACGGGAAAAAGGGATCTGTGTGAAAAAGCACGACTGAGTTACTCTAGTGTCTTGCGTTAGATTATCGCCTTACCAAACGTTGGGCACCATGTAGTGTAGTTCCTATTTTCCCAATAGGCTCTGCGCATTGGAATGGCATAAACATCAGTGTAGACGTAGGACTGAGGTCATCTAGCTCTCTACTGACTATGTTAGACTTAATTTAGGTTTGCGCCACATACCTCAGAGGTCACTAGAAACTTTCTTGAATGAATAGGGAGGGATGAACTTCCCTGATTCAGACGAGAAGGGATTCAGTTTCCGACAACCACATAAACATGACAACTTTGCTCCCTCAGAATAAGGGTGTATCTCTAGAGTTGTGTGAAAACAATAGGCAGCTATTTCACTCAGTCAACCGTGCATACTTAGTTTCACCAGAGTGCAGAGAAATAGAGAGACGGGCGTTTTCAAAAAAAGGTGTTATTTATTGAGCAGTCTTCTTTCTCATGCAAGGGAAATGATTTGCCACAATTGCAATACTTAGCACAAAATAAAGTGCGTACAGTAAAAGTAGTATCATGAAATAATACTGTAAAAGCATTGATATGGTTTCTTAGCCATATGATACTTTAAAATGGATTAAATATATACATACACAAAAACATTGACTAATGTACTCAACTGGTGCTTCTAACTATGCCTACCCCAGTGTACCTGACCTAAGCCTAATAATTGGGAAGGAGTAAGTAAGTAGCAGTTTAAGTTTAGTTTGTTAAGATTATTTTGCCAAGAATCTGCATCAGGAATTCTCTTAAGGGTTTTAGTCAGCTCCGTACCTTGGTAATAGAATGTGGGAGGTCTGGTATCTCTTTCTTCAGGACTCGATCTCCCAGCAACCCGCAAGGGTAGCTGGAAACACCGGAGCTGGATTTTCTCGGCTGGAGAAAAAGACAGCGTCTCTCTCAGTGCGTCAAAACGGGAGGGGTGGCTTCCGTGGGCCCACGCATCAGCTGGGCTCTCTGGCAAGTAGATAGCCGCTCTGCTCCAAGCCACCGTGTGCTTGCTTAAGGCAACTGTTGGTATATTTATACCTGAAAGGTGCCAAGTTTGACGTAAGGTTGGACATAAGACGACAATAAGAACTAACAGTTCTTTCTGAACTCCAGGAGTTCTTGTTCAAATCTAAACAAAAGCAGGGGGGATTTCCCGGGCTGCTGGAGGCTTGGTTTCTTTAAAGAACGCGTTGTGCTTTCTAGGAGTCAATGGGAGTAGCCGTGCTGTGCTTTGGACTGCATGGGCTATTACTGAATATGGATATGAGTCTTATGCCTTTATAAGGATATTATTAATTATAACCACATAAGGTTCATGAATCAGGAATATCGAATTAGGGTCCTAGATAGAAATACAACAAGACAGAACGGATGGAGTTATTGCTAGTGGCTGGCGAGCAAGCACGTTGTCAGCAGGCATCTGAGGAAGACATTCACGTCGAAACGCGTCAGGCCTTTGCTGGTTGTTAATAAATACTTTACCTCAATTCCCTGTGTGGTTCCTCCAGTTCTTCTTGCAGTTGAAGACTTTTCGCCAAAAATTTGTGTGCTGTGTCCAGGGCACGCTAGGAGGTTACCCGCCCCACCAACTGAGCAACAAGGACAGCTTCGGCAATCTTTCTACGTCCAAGGTATTGGATTCGCTCAGAACCCACCGAATCCCCTCCCAGAGACAGCGTTGCTGCAGACAGCTGTCCATGACTGCATGGAGGAATTCGGAACACAGTGTTCACAATTTCAGGCCTGGCTGACTGAGGACTGTACGGTTGAGGAATCTGCAGAGGGGGACTAATTCCAGTTGCATACTGGGGGTCCCTGGGTCATAGGTGAGGTGTTTGTTTCAGCCACTGTGTTTAGCCAGAGCACTTGCACCACATTCTTACCGATAGCCAGGACCCAGGTAGGGATATATGGAGCAGTGAAAGAGATCCCGACCCAGTTTCACTGTGAGAGGGCATTCTGGGAACTGTGGTTTTCCGAGGTAACCGCATCGATGATGGTGACTCTGAGCTGGCCCACCTGACCACGTCATTTAAGACAGAACGGATGGAGTCATTGCTAGTGGTTGGCAAACAAGCACGGTGTCAGCAGGCATCTGAGGAAGACATTCACGTCGAAACATGTCATGCCTTTGCTGGTTGTTAATAAATACTTTACCACCTGAATTCCCCGTGTGGTTCCTCCAGTTCTTCTTGCAGTTGAAGACTTTTCGCTATATGAATATATATATATATATATATATATATATATATATATATATATATATATATATATATATATATATATATATTCACTCAAAAAACCATAGGTTTCAGGCCTTATATAGTTAGGAATTAGCATTTAAGAAACCTTTAAAATTCACTCAAAAAACTATAAGGGGTGTTAGAGTTAGCTGGACATTCACTCATACAAGACCATTGAAATTGCTCCTACATAGTTAGTTGTACTAACTATATTTCACGCACCCGCAATCCACTACTGATGATGTCACATATTACATCATTCATGACATGGTCAGTGATATCACTGATGACATCTCAAATGACATCACTGATGACCTCACTGATGACATCATCCAGTGAATGTGGTTTGCTTCGTTATTTAAATATGCATTATATATATAGCAATTTGCATTGAAGAATGAGTGGATATATGAAAATAAATATTTGGATGGAGGATTTAGTAGCAGTGTAATTGACTGTTTACTTGACCAATTTATAGTGTCTCACTAAATATAGTGGATAGTGACTAAACTGTTTGAATATAGGTATCACTTTGTCAGTTGTTGTGTAAACTGGTTCTCCAGTTGGTTACTAGCTATGTGAAAGTCTATATTAGTTATTGATTAGTTAACTGAGTATTTGTATGGGAAAGTGAATGTGTGTCTGGTTCGGTGGGGGGTGTGTGACTGCCCAAAGATGAGTGAATAGTTGATTCACTAGATATATGAAGTTAAAACTACATGTTCTAACAGTTGAGTGAATATCTTTATGGGTGTGGTGATGAGCAAATATATTTCTCAATGGTACATGTCTAACAAACTAGAAAAATAAAAGGCAGTGTATGTGTCAGTTGTTGTATATAAATACGTATACATAAGATTCAATGATTGTGTGAGTGACTGTATGGATAACTTTATACTTGTAATAATGATTTTATAATTCACTAGGTATGACTTACTATCTAAATGAATA
Source organism: Lissotriton vulgaris (assembly GCF_964263255.1). Lineage (NCBI taxonomy): Eukaryota > Metazoa > Chordata > Amphibia > Caudata > Salamandridae > Lissotriton > Lissotriton vulgaris. Next base: position 187,620 of record NW_028243666.1, read on the forward strand.
GATGAAGTTGTGTTTGTATAAGTGTGTAGCTAAGTAAATATGTAAGTATGATCCATTGTTTGCATAAGTGAGTAGGATGACATCATATGTGAATAGGATGTGCGCTGGTGTGTAATGTCGATTTAGGTGTATAAGTATTTTTGATAGTGTACTATTGTTCATTGACAGCATGTATGAGTGAATCTACAGGTAAGTGATCAGATGTGTGTATACATCTATGAATCACTGAGTGATATTTGTGATATTTGTGAGGGTATTTATAGAGCGCGACGTTCGCTCCGGAGGGAGCATCTTGGCGCTGAAGATCCTGGGTGACCAGTACTAGAGTAGAAGGGGGGTTAGATGGCCGCTTTGGAGTAGTCGTCAGAGAGGTTGAAAATCCAGGTCTTTAAGAGCTTTCTGAAGGGTTTTTCAAGAGTCTGTTGTCTGAGAGTTTTGGCCAAGCTGTTCCATGCTTTCGTGGCCAGAGAGCTTAAGGTTTTACCGCCCTTAGTCTTCAGGTTGTATTTGGCAGGGAGGATGAGATTGTCAAGGGACGAGCGGAGGGAGCGACTGGGGGTGTAGTGGGGAAAGCGTCTGGAGAGGTATTTAGGGCCGGTTTTGTTGAAGGCACGGAAGGCAATGATCAGTATTTTAAAAAGAATTCTTTTATGGAGGGGCAGCCAGTGTAGGTGGGTTTTTAGATACTTGTATTGCTGTAACAATAGATTCAAATATGATACACTGTATTTTACAAAGAGTGATGAAAGATTTTACTAGTGTACGTAAAGGTGTATGTGATTGTCACGTGGATGATGTCATCAGTGATGTCATCAGTGATGTCATTTGAGATGTCATCAGTGATGTCACTGACCATGTCATGAATGATGTAATATGTGACATCATCAGCAGTGGATTGCGAGTGCGCGAAATATAGTTAGTACAACTAACTATATAGGAGCAATTTCAATGGTTTTGAGTGAATTTTAAAGGTTTTTTAAATGCTAATTCCTAACTATATAAGGCCTGAAACCTCTGGTTCTTTCAGTGAATTTCAAAGTTTTTTTTAATGTTAATACCTAACTATATAAGACCTGAAAGCCCACCAGGAATCTCCAGTATGCACCAGGGGGCTACATTGCAGAGGTGTAATGAGGCTATGCCCCTTGTTACACCTCTCTGCAACACAGCCCCCAAGCGTGTTGGCAGAGGGGGAACTAATTCCCCTTGCATACTGGGGGTCCCTGGGGGCCAACTAGCCCACCAGGAGCCTCCAGTATGCACCAGGGGGCTGCATTGCAGAGAGGTGTAATGAGGCCACACCCTTTTTTACACCTCTCTGCAACGCAGGCCCTGTGCATGTTTAAAGAGGGGGAACTAATTCCCCTTGCATACTAGGGGTCCCTGGGGCCAACTAGCCCACCTGGAACCTCCAGTATGTGCCAGGGGGCTGCATTGCACAGAGGTGTAATGAGGCTATGCCCCTTTTTACACCTCTCTGCAACGCAGGCCACTGGCGCGTTTGCAGAGGGGGACTAATTCCAGTTGCATACTGAGGGGCCCTGGGTCATATCTGCCCAAACGCCGATATTCCGAACGATTGAAAATGACTTTTCTTGAGAAACATTTGGATTTGGATTATCATGTTCTATACTTTGGAATTTTTGCAAGACTGACTTTGAGGATGCTATCAATTACTCAAGTCTGCCCGAATTGTGTGGGTAAAATTGATACTTAGTCACTTTGAATAAGAATGTACTTACGTCTCGTCTAACATTTGGAAGAAATATCTGGTTATATGACAACAGGATACCAACATAACTTGAAGGAAATAATAATGCCCTGAAGAAGTTCTGTTGTACAGAAGTAAACGCGTCGTCTGGCTCTGGTACATAAACTTAAGGAAAATAAAAGCATTTGAATATACACCAAGATTCAGCGCTTCAATAAGGACTCTGAGAAATATGATTTGATTGGTCTTATTGTGCAAATGGTGCTGTGCCAAACTTTGGAATATTCTACACTAATCTCTACTACTTACTCTCTACTACTCCACTTCTCTCTAATACTCACTCTCTACTACTCATTCTCTACTACTCTACTACTCTCTACTACTCTCTCTCTAATACTCACTCCCTACTACTCACTATCTACTACTCTCTACTACTCGCTCTCTACTACTCTCTACTCTCTACTACTCACTCTATACTACTCTGTCTCTACTGCTCACTCTTTACTACTCACTCTCCACTACTCTCTACTACTCACTCTCTACTTCTCACTCTCTACTACTCACTCTCTACTACTCTCTCTCTACTGCTCTCAACTACTCACTCTCTACTACTCACTCTACTACTCACTCTCTACTACTCTCTATTACTCACTCCCTACTACTCTCTTTCTACTAATCTCTACTACTCACTCTCTACTACTTTCTACTATTCTCTCTCTCTGCTACTCACGCTCTACTACTCTCTACTACTCACTCTCTACTACACTCTACTACTCACTCTTTACTATTTTCTACTACTCACTCTCTACTGCTCTCTACTACTCACTCTACTACTTACTCTCTACTACTCTCTACTACTCACTCTCTACTACTCTCTACTACTCACTCTACTATTCACTCTACTACTCTCGCCTACTCACTCTCTGCTACTCTCTATACTGCTCTCTACTACTCCCTCTCAACTCTCTATTACTCACTCTCTACTCTCTACCTCTCTACCTCTAGCTACTTCTCTCTCTACTAGTCTCTACCTCTCTACCTCTACCTCTCTACCTCTACCTCTCTACACGCACACATATACACATATACATATGCATATATATGCATATGCATTTATATATATGTATGTGTATATATATATACATACATATATAAGCATATATAATCTGCATATCTATATAAATACAAATATAAATGCATGCATACATATACATATATGCATACATATGCATGTTATTTACATGAAAGTTTTAAAAACACTAATAAAAGCAAAGCTAAAAAGCCACCTTATTACAAACAGAATGGCTTTAACTTAAACGAGGGCAAGATCTACTGCATTTTCAATGCTTGTTTACTTTGGTTCCATCAAGAAGGCATTCAGATGTGTCACACATTTGCCATAAATTCTGAATGTTAGCACTCTAGTTGCTCATTAGATCACTGTAGTAAAGCTACTGCTCACCAGGGAAGTCTGCTGCTGGTATTCAAAGAGCATGTTTCAGTCTGCATGTCATAATTATTTTAATGAAATAGAAAAGGATTTGAGAAGTCACTCAAAATGTGCCCTAATTTTACTTTCTGAAGCACTAATCATACTTTCTATCGCAAAATGAACCCCCTCATTGTGTTCCTTTTTAAATTAAATGTTTTCAGACTTACCACTTCATTCCAATCAAGATGGCTTCTGGTGTGCCATACTTTTGTCATAAGTAAGACTGTTAGGGCTCTAGTTGTTCTTTAGAACACTCTGGGACATTCTGTCATTGGGCTACACTTGGGCTACATCTGGGTGATATTTGGGCTACATTTGGGCTCTTTTGTCTCTGGTGGCCATCTTGGGAGACTGCATGTCAGAACTTTTTAATGAAATAGAAGAGGATTTGAGAAGTCGCTCAAAATGTGCCCTAATTTTTCTTTTTGAAGCACTAATCATACTTTCTATGGCAAAATGAACCCCCTCATTTTGTTCCTTTTTAAATAAAATGTTTACAGACTTACCACTTCATTCCAATCAAGATGGCTTCTGGTGTGCCATACTTTTGTCATAAGTAAGACTGTTAGGGCTCTAGTTGTTCTTTAGAACACACTGGGACATTCTGTCATTGGGCTATACTTGGGTTACATCTGGGTGTTATTTGGGCTACATTTGGGCTCTTTGGTCTCTTGTGGCCATCTTGGGAAACTGCATGTCAGAATTTTTTAATGAAATAGAAGAGGATTTGAGAAGTCACTCAAAATGTGCCCTAATTTTTCTTTCTGAAGCACTAATCATACTTTCTATGTCAAAATGAACCCCCTCATTTTGTTCCTTTTTAAATTAAATGTTTACAGACTTACCACTTCATTCCAATCAAGATGGCTTCTGGTGTGCCATACTTTTGTCATCAGTAAGACTGTTAGCGCTCTAGTTGTTCTTTAGAACACTCTGGGACATTCTGTCATTGGGCTATACTTGGGCTACATCTGGGTGATATTTGGGCTACATTTGGGCTCTTTTGTCTCTGGTGGCCATCTTGGGAGACTGCATGTCAGAATTTTTTAATGAAATAGAAGAGGATTTGAGAGGTCACTCAAAATGTGCCCTATTTTTTCTTTCTGCAGCACTAATCATACTTTCTATGGCAAAATATACCCTCACATTTTGTTCCTTTTTAAATTAAATGTTTTAAGAGTTTCCCCTTTATTCCAATGAAGATGGCTTCAGATGTGCCATACCTTTGTAATAAGTAGGACTGTTAGCACTCTAGTTGTTCTTTAGAACACTCTAGGAGGTTGCAGTAGAACACAAAGGAATCAACGTACAGTCTCTGTCCTTGTTGAATGTACATGTTTTACTGAGAATGTCAGACTTCATTCTCACATGACTGAGAAAGATAATGTGAATTTACAGAAAATGTGCATTCAGTTTAGCTTATAGATCCCCTTCGAAACCAGTATGGGAAAAACATGAGATAATACTTTTCTTTCAAACATGATTCATGATATCACAGAAGAAGGCTTTCTCACATGATAAAATCACCTTAGAACACACCACAATTCCTAAAATGAGTATGGTACATCAACAAATGATTTATAATGTAACTAAAGTCCTAAAACCCTCTATTAACTACAATGCTTCTATTAACTACAATGTTTTTTAATGAGGTGCTATCATGTATATTGGCCCCAAGATAGCTGCCAACACTTCTTGGATGAAGTGCTGACAGCCAATGAGATCTCACGATGAGATTTGTGGTTAGGCTCCGCCTAGAAATATATGTGTTTTTGAAGTTAATTTTCCTAAAAACCACTGGAGCAATTTTCACCAAATATAGCAAAGGCACTTCTGCTTACCAGTCCCTACAATTTTGCCAAGTTTGCTGTAATTACGTTCAGCGGTTCGGGCTGTAGACTTGTAAGAACGTCCTATGGAAATTAACATGGGGAAAACACGTTTTGGGACCCCCCTTTTTTCTCAGCCCCCACTTGACGAATCCGCCCAAAACTTTCAGGAAAGGAGCGCAGCGGAGCTGGCCAAAATTTTGTAAAATTACATGCAAATTCCTCAACCGGCGCCAAAGTTATTCCCAATAGAATGTTGCGGATTTCCTATGGTAGCTAGGTCCTAACTATATATACCTACTGGCTATTGCCAGTAGGTAATATATATATATATATATATATATATATATATATATATATATATATATATATATATATATATATATATATATATATATATATATATATATATATATATCCACCACCACTCCCGCCTCTTGACAAGAAACGGGACCGACACATGCATTTTGGAGGGGTCAGGAGATTTATTTCGCCACCATCTTGACAGGTAGGATTAAAAACACCTGGCAGACGCGTTTCAGTGATGTCATCAGTGATGTCACTAACCATGTCATGAATGATGTAATATGTGACATCATCAGCAGTGGATTGCGGGTGCGCGATATATAGTTAGCGCTTATAACTATATATGGAATTTCAATGGTTTTATGCGAGTAAAATAAGGTTTTGTAAATGCAAATCCCTAACTATATATGGCCTAAAACCAATGGTTTTTTCATTGAATTTTCAAGGTTTTGTAAATGCAAATTCCTAACTATATATCCACTATAACCTATGGTTTTTTCTGTGAATTTCATTGGTTTTTTAATAGCAAATATGAAAAGCTTTAAAATGTCAAGTACGTGATAGATGAAAACATTTTCGTATTTATGCACGCTGATGTGCTTTGAACGCTGCACCCCCCCCTCCCCTCTTTTGTCTTAGTAGTACTCTCTCTTTGCAGATAGTGAACGGTAGTTAACGCAAGCCTTTGCCCCCGTTGTAATCCGTCGTGCCTGCTTCCCTCTCCATTTGATTGATTGTTGTCCAAGCATTTACTGTTTTAGAATTGGTTCTCTTTGGTTCATTCTCTATTTACAAACAAGCACAAAGTCGCAATACTCTGTTTAGTCTTTGCAGATAGTGAAAAATCGTGTAAAAAAAATAAAAGTAATCGAGCAAAATCAGTAGGCCACTAATTGGATCTCTTTTTGACCTCGCTAAAATAGAAATATTAGGAACAACCATACATGAGAAATACGAAAATAGTGAGATGAACTGAGCTCCACACCATGAGGGCTGCAAGACAGCTCGGCTCCATCACCCATCCCGCACAAAATAACGACAAACCCTATGCAAATATTAAAAATATAGACAACACACCAGCAAAGAAACAGGGTAAAACATTTTATTAAAAAACTATTTACATAACGTTGGTTTATAAGATGATATCAGTAGTGGACCGATGTGTGAATAGATCGAAAGCAGCACAAGGCTCCAGATCCGGATGGCAAGCTCCTGGATGTTGGGTGCCATAGTTTAGAGTTCTGAATTTGAGCCTTTTTCAATGCCTGAGCTTTGTTGAATCAAAATGGCGGCTTGACACAAAGCTGACTCAAGCGTTGCTACTGATGCTATGCAGACCAAAACTGGTTTTCAGTTTGTACATTTTTCTAGATTTTTCAATCCAAGTTTGGTTGACTTTGTAGAACGATGGCTTCAAATTTTCAACATACGGTGTGGTGGCGCTGACTGGGAGGGGGCGCTTCGCTCCTGCCCCCTCCCCAAGTAAGATTTTCATACGTGAAAGTACGTTAATGGTTTTGGTCCCTGAGATGCTTCGATGTCACTGCCATTCTCAAATAGCATAAGTTCTGGATGTTGGGTGCCATAGTTCAGAGTTCTGAGCAGCGCTTGTAACACTGTCTGAAGCTTATTTCCACCTACTGCAGCTTCACTATTCTCAAAGTAAGTGAGTGTCGTTTGTGGACCTGACTGCATTAGAAAACTTGGGCGGTGTGATGGCCATGGACTCGGAGAAGACGCTTGGCTCCGACACCCTCCCCAAGTCTTATAGCACTGGTGTAGCCTGAGATCGCCCCCGACATAGGCGGCCGGCTCCCGGGGTCCGGCGGAACTTTTTGCCTTTTGATGACTCTTCAATTCTGGACCTTGTCCCACAATCCGTTTCACCTGAAGACAAGCTGTAGTGGGGCGCCCCTTTACCGTTTTAGTTGCCATTCCGCCCGCTTTTGCTACACTGTGCCTCTTCCGCCATTCAGCTGTTTACCGCCCGCTCTTGCGACTACAGCGTCTCGCTCATCATGTAGTTGAGTTGCTCCCGCTCTTGCGGTGCAGCGATAGGCGGCTGCCACAGGACTCTCAAAATGGCGGCCGGCTCTTCGGTTTTGGGCCTGGTCCACTAAAATGGCCCTGGGACACCTTGGAACTCGGACGCTTCCCTGATAGGGCTTGGGTCCCATTCTCGAAAAGCGTCCCCTCAGCCGTGAAGATTCTACAAAAGTCTTGGGGGCCTCCGACTCCCGCAGGCTTCTGGTGGGGAGCGGCTGCCATGATTGCTCGTGGAATGGCCACGACGGAGCTACGAGATGGTAGTGGTCTCATGCTGACGCCAGCTTTAGTCTGAAACATCCAGAAACACTGTAGACTACCAATTCGATCAGTTCCGGTAGCGCCCCAACATGACCCGGAAGAGAAGAACTTGCCCTCCCCTCTTTGACTGATGGTTCTTGTTGCCTGTCCCCTCTGTTGTCATTTAACAGAACTTTTTGGACTGCTGAAAGGGGTTGTGTTCTGAACGCTGGTTGGTGGAGACATTTTGACTATATTCTTGACCTACGTTGTCGCGTAATGCGTTATATGACACGCCGCGTTAGCGCACCCGGAAGTGATCCGAGGCGCGGCGCGCAGCGCGTAACGTAAGCATAACAGGTCATGTGACTTGTTAATAAAACTTTTCATTGGTTCATTTTACTTTTGTTAATTTAATGATGAAAAGCTTGGTCATATGACCTAAAAATTACGCTTTTTATTGTTTTCGAACAATATTTTTTTTTCAAACATATGTTATAATATTCCAGGCTAATGTACTTTCCCGGAAAATTTACAACTGTCTTGCAAGTAAAATATATTCCTTTTTCGAGAAAAAGGGCGTTTCTTCCTTCCATGACGGAACCGTTGAGTAAAAGAGATTCGGCCTGCTGTCTTAGTCGCCGATACGCCTGATTATCAGATTCTTATCGATCACTTTATGTTGCAGACATGAAAAACACAACTGCCCTTGACCATTTATCTTTACTGCGTTCCTACATATTATACCTTTTATCCGTCATGTAATTGGACTGCTTTATTTCACTTGCCTTTTACTGATTCGAAAACAGTGACTAAAAGTAAAAACTTTACCAATGTAAATACTACTACCGTGTTTTGTTTTAAAAACCTTTATTGTGAAAATGTCAGTATACAAATACGGGCCTATAACCACGTGGGCCGGCCACGGAGCAAACTGAAATCGTATATGATGAGGAGACATTTACACTGTAGAGGAACGTAACGAGCGGGCCATTAGGTTGCAAGAACTAAGGTGTCTAACAGTTGCGGAATCGGTGGACATACATTTTGTAATTAAAATAGGACAGGGCCACTTACAATAACATTTTCTAGATATACATTTGCGGGCAAGGAGTTACGAGTCCCATTTATACCGGCGCCATTTTGGGCGAGGCCGGGCAGGTCCAAGATATAGTCAAAATGTCTCCACCAACCATCGGCCAGACCAGAACCCCTTTCGGCCCTTTATGCTACAAGATGGTGTCTTCCATTCAGAAAATATTGTTGGCAGCATTTTGAAAGGAAACAGAAACAGCCGTTCTCCTAGTGAGTTTCACATTGTTACATTTAGGAAGAATGTTGAAGAGTAGTATGTGGAAAATCTGAAGCCATTTTTCTACAAACACTCAATCAGACTTGGATGGAAAAAAAAACATGAAGAATGTACAAACTGAAAACCAATTTTTGTCTGTATAGCATCAACAGTAACGCTTGAGTCAGCTTTGTGTCAAGCCGCCATTTTCATTCAATCAATAGCGTCCCCCTGCACACATTCAGGGACCTGGTCGTGTCTTCAGATGAAATGGATTGTAGGAAAAGAAGCAGAAAGGAAAAGGCAAAAAGTTCCGCCGGACCTCGGGAGCCGGCCGCCTATGTCATGTGCGACCTTTGGCCACACAAGGGCAATAGTGAAGCTGCAGCAGATGCAAATAAGCTTCAGACAATCTTACAAGCACTGCTCAGAAATCTCAACTGAGGCACTCAACATCCAGGACTTGCCATTCGAATCTTGGCGCCTTGTGCTGGTTCCGACCTATTCACACATCGGTCCTGGATCTCGGCGCGTTCGACTCACTGTACCGCAACAGTGACCGCAATTCAGCTGGACAAGCCGCCATTTTCATTCACTCAATAGCGTCCCCCTACACACATTCAGGGACCTGGTCGTGTCTTCAGATGAAACGGATTGTAGGAAAAGAAGCAGAAAGGAAAAGGAAAAAAGTTCAGCTGAACACCACCTTGGGCAATAGTGAAGCTGCAAAAGGTGCAAATAAGCTTCAGACAGTCTTCAACTTACTCTGATTCTTATAATAAACTTCAGATAGTCTTACAAGCACTGCTCAGAACTCTCAACTGAGGCACTCAACATCCAGGACTTGCCATTCGGATCTTGGCGCCTTGTGCTGGTTCCGACCTATTCACACATCGGTCCACTACTGACATCACCTCATAAGCCAACGGGGCACCCCACGCCGACTTTCGGCGCAGCATTGTAGGATGGCCACACCAGCGCGGCAACTTGCTGGACACAACATCGGGGCCATCCAGATCTCGGCGCGTTCGACTCACTGTACCGCAACAGTGACCGCAACTCAGCTGGACACGCCATCTTTCGGCGCAGCATTGTAGGATGGCCACACCAGTGCGGCAATTTGCTGGACACCACCTCGGTGCCATCCGGATCTCGGCGCGTTCGAGTCACTGTACCGCAACAGTGACCGCAATTCAGCTGGACACGCCGTCTTTCGGCGCAGCATTGTAGGATGGCCACACCAGTGCGGCAATTTGCTGGACACCACCTCGGTGCCATCCGGAGTTCGGCGCGTTCGAGTCACTGTACCGCAACAGTGACCGCAACTCAGCTGGACACGCCGTCTTTCGGCGCAGCATTGTAGGATGGCCACACCAGTGCGGCAATTTGCTGGACACCACCTCGGTGCCATCCGGATCTCGGCGCGTTGTGCTGCCTTCGGCCTATTCGCACATCGGTCCGCTACTGACGCCGCCTCACGTGCCAACGGATTTTCTACACTTTTTGTAGCCCTATGCCGCATAACAGGTCATGTGACTTGTTTATAAAACTTTTCATTGGTTCATTTTACTTTTGGTTTCCTAAAGATGGAAGGCTTGGTCATATGACCTAAAAATAACACTTTTCATTGGTTTAGAACATTTTTTTTTCCCAAACGATGAAAGCCCCACCTTGTTTATGGATCATTCAGACTGAAGCTGGCGTCAGCATGAGAGCACCACCATCTCGTGGCTCCGTCGTGGTCATTCCGCGAGCAATCATGGCAGCCGCTCCCCACCGGAAGCCTGCGGGAGTCGGGGGCCCCCAAGACTTTTGTAGAATCTTCACGGCTGAGGGGACGCTTTTCGAGAATGGAGCCCAAGCCCTAGCAGGCAAGCGTCCGAGTTCCAAGGTGTCCCAGGGCCATTTCAGTGGACCAGGCCCAAAACCGAGGAGCCGTCCGCCATTTTAAGAGCCATGTGGCAGCCGCCTATCGCTGCACTGCAAGAGTGGAAGCAACTCAACAACATGGTGAGCGAGACGCTGTAGCCGCAAGAGCGAGCGCAACTCAGCTAGATGGCCGCCACCTGGAGAGGCCCGTTCACGCCGCCTCCCCCACGCCCCCCCCCCCCCCGGGCCGCCGCACGCAAATTTTCGGAGCAACATTGTAGGATACCAAAACCAGTGCGACAGTTTACTGGACATCACCTGGGTGCCATCAACATCTCAGCGCGTTCTGCTGCCTTGGGACTATTCGCACAACAGACCGCTACTGACAAGGCCTCCCCCCGCCCCACCCGGGACGCCCTACGCCAATTTTCGGAGCAGCATTGTAGGATCCCAAAACCAGTGCGGCACCCAGGCGACATCACCTGGGTGCCGCCCAGAACTCTGCACGTTGTGCTGCCTTGGGACTATTCGCACAAAAGACAGCTTCTCACCATTGTTGCTTTTTTGGGTGAAAAATGTTTAAATGTTTTTACAGTTTTTGTTCCGTTCATTATAGTTAAATGTTAATAAAGTTTTAAAATCTAACTTTGTTGGAGTGCTATATATGTTTAAAAAATCGGGTGAATGGGGCCTTGAATCGGGTTATTGTCATGTGTGGGCTTTGCAAGTGTACTGCTACAAGATCGGACATTTCAAACTCAAATGCACGTTCTTTTTCTTACCTTTCCGAAGCATGGAGCGCAATAGCAGGCAGAGAAAGGGTGATGCACGTGTTGAACACTGCCTGGCCTGGCAAGTTGCTGGCAGTGCCCCCTCGCCCGCTCCTGAAAGAGGGCACACACACACCGCCGCCCCGAGTACTTCACAAATCTTTAAAAGACCATGCGCTTGTTCATGAGGCTTAAATGGTTTATCACCCCTTCTAGAACCCCTGTATCGACCCTCTGACGTTTCCTGGAAAAATTAGCACGTAACACAATACCAAGCCCTGTCAGCTGAAACCCCCGAGAAATCATGGGGCATATTATCAAGGGGGTTTATTTCCGCTTTTTGGGCTTTAAAAGCCAAAAAAAAAAGAGATAAAATTATCTCCCTATTACCAAGCTGTCGCTAACACCAGTTATTGACAGCTAAAAGGAAATAGCGACCATCTTGGGCCCCGCTTTGCATATCAGTGATATTTATCACTAATGACATGCAAAGTGGGCGTGCCAAGATTTTAGCGACTGGAAACAGTCCCTAACCATCGCTATCTCCTATTACCAACTTTTGGAGATATTCGCGCTAAGCGCGAATATCTCCAAAACCTAACACCTGCCCTAAGCAGTTTTAGCCATGTTATCCAATGGGAAGTGGATAACATGGCTAAGAGCATTTGCTGGATAATGCATGAATATCGCTGACTTTTCAACGATATTCATGCATTGCGGCCGTTTTTTATCGCATTTGCGATAAACCTTGCTAATAGCAAGGTTTATGTGCGATAAAATTCGCCGATATGCGGCGATAATTTTTGTCTCTAAACAAGTTAGAGACAAAAATTATCGCTAGTTGTTGGTAATATGCCCCCGGGTTTTTGCTTGCAGGAATCGGGAGGCGGGAGACTAGCACTGAAATCAGTAGTCTCACGCCTGAATCGGGAGGGTTGGCATGTCTGGATACTCTACAGCTGGGGCCATAAACTACATCCGCAGGGCTAGGTGATAGCCTAGGTCCGGCCTGGACAATCGGACACAGAGGAAGAGGAGTGTCAGAGGGTGCGGTAGTGATTAGGGTGAAAGGGAGGTGTCGGGCGGGCACAGGGTGTGATTCTCAGAGAAGAGCAGCGCAGATGGGGAGAAGTATATGGCCCATGCATGAGAGAAAGAGCGAGGGTGACCAGTGCGTGGGGGAGATGCTTGCGAGGGTGGGGAGCCATGCTGAGGATCGGCGGCGTGCAGAGAGTGGCCCTGGTCAAGGCATCTAAAATGGCTGCCGTGCACGACAAAATTGTGGCATTGGACAAAAACGCAAGATGGCGCAGACAATGTTTATCAATAAGGATTCATTTATAACAAAATATTTACTCGCAGTGACAAAATGGTGGTCAACACTTCCTGATTTCCATCGAATCGAACGTTAACACACGTCACGCAGCAAAAAAAAAAAAAAAAAGCTCACGCACAGAGCAGTTTTTAGCCATGTTATCCAATGGAAGGTGGATAACATGGCTAAGAGCATTTGCTGGATAATGCATGAATATCGCTGACTTTTCAGCGATATTCATGCATTGTGGCCGATGTGCGGCGATAATTTTTGTCTCTAAACAATTAAAACGAAGCACAAAATGGCGAATTCCCGTTTCGCTACCAGTTTGCGGCCCAGTTCGTGGCCCGTGAAGCGCTTCTACCGTGAAAAATCATTTTTTTTTATTTTCCCCACGGGACCCTTTAATAACCCCAACAACATTCCTAGGGGGTCAAGAGGGGTATACCTTGCCCCCTTTCAATAAATTCTCCCTTCGTTTTTCACCTCTTCTTCTCTCTCGATCCTACCGAGAGATAAGATGGCGGCCGCTCCGGACTGTTTAGAATGTTGACAGACACCGGAGAGCCAATCAGCTTTCTGCGCGCAAAGTTCCGTTTCGCGAAAAGTAAGCGGACCGGATCGCTGCCCGGAGCGCTGTTACAGATATATATCTTGTTTTGAACGTTAATTTCTCAAAAACTACTGGAGCACATATATTGAGACCTAGCAAAGGCACATCAGGCTAACAGTCCCTACAATTTTGCCAAGTTTCGTGCAAATCCATTCAGCCGTTCGAGCTAAAAGTGAGTCCAACCACCCTATGGAAATTAACATGGGAAAAACGCGTTTTGGGACCCCCCTTTTTTCTCGGCCCCCCCTTGACGAAACCCCACCAAATTTTCAGGGGCTGCTCAGAAACAAAATGTGCCATTTTCCTGAACATTTCAGCCGATTCCGTCCACAAACGCCAAAGTTATTAGACATAGAATTTTCAAAAATCCCATAGGGAAAAAATCCTAACTATATATACCTACTGGCGATAGCCAGTAGGTAATATACATACATAAATATATATATATACATACATATATATATATACATACATATATATATACATACATATTTATATATATATATATGTATGTATATATATATATATATATATATATACATGTATATATATATATATGTAGATATATATATATATATATATATATATATATATATATATATATATATATATTTATATATATATATATATATATATATTTATTTTTTTAAATTAAACTGAAAGATTCTACAAAGCTCTTGGTCCCCAAGGATAGCACATGCCAGGGTGTTGACCTCAGTAACACGAACAGAAACACATATATATATTACCTACTGGCAGTCGCCAGTAGGTAGTTATAATTAGTACCTTTTTTCCATAGGAAATCCACAAAATTCTATTTGGAATAACTTTGGCGCCGGTTGACGAATCTTCGTGCAATTTTCTAAATTTACGGTCAGCTCCGGTTTGCTCCTTCCCTGACAGATTCGTGGTGATTCGTGAAGCGCGGGCTGAGAAAAAAAGGGGGTCCCAAAATATGTTTTCCCCATGCAACTTCCATAGGCACTTTTCATCTGAATTGCTGAATGGAATTACACCAAATTTGGCAAAGATGTAGTCCTCGGTTCAGACTTAAATGGTGTCAATCTGTTCAGTAGTTCCTGGGAAAATTACAGTTAAAAGCATTTATATATCTATGGGCGCGGTCGATCCGCTGACTATGAGCGCACCATGAGTGTATTATAAGCACACTCTTCTGAGCACACGCTGAATGCTAATTGGCTGTCAAGTGGTTGTCAACATTTGAAACAAGGAACTGTTGCCACCCATTTTGCACCTCAGTAGAAGCGAAACTAAGGAAGTTAGTGGAATATGTGTGCAAAATGTAGAAAGGGGTCAGGGTAGAAATACTTTTACCCTCTAGACCTGCTTAAGGGTCCCAGAAGGACAATTATTATTTTTTGTTTTTTAAAAGACCCGGCATGTGCATGTAGGGTGCGCGGACTCTGCCGTAATAAAAAGTAAATAAAGTAAAACTGAGCTTTTTTTATAATTAGCCCCAGGGTGATAAATACTGGGGGCAAAATTATTACATTTTATGGGAGGCCCAGATTGTCACCACCCAGGGCTACAATAAAACAATGGTAGCGGGAGGGGTCCAAGGTCCCCAAAGTCTCAGGGACCACCACCCCAGGGGCTGTATGTATTTTGGGACGGGGACTGCGTGGTCCCCCTCCTAGAGCACTCGAGGGCTTGTCATCCCCAGGGCCTACAAAAAAAATGTTTGGGGGGGCTGCTAGGTCTCAAAAGCCCCGGGGACCACCACTCTCCGGGGCTTTATGTGTTATGGGAGGGCCGGCTCTTGCAGTGTCCTGGGATGTCCATCCACCCATAGCAAAGAAATCTGTTCTCTCTTTGAAAATGTAAATCAGATTGCTTTTTCACATGATGAGCTGCATGTTAGTAGCTCCCCATGTGGAAAAGCAATGTTGGCTCCCAAACGCGTCGAAGTTGTGCACCAAAGGCACTGGAGTTATGCGCCCTACAGATTATGGGTCGTGAATCTAGCGCTTGCACACCAGGGGGCCGCACTGAGAGCTGCGCTGGGTGCGCAACTTCTAATTTTCCCGTAAAAAACAATAGCCCCATATCAGTAATTTCTAATATCCCCGGGGACCCTATCACCCGGATCCTATAAAAAATGTAGGGGACCTTGGAGGGGGCCACAATTCCCCCACGGTCCCGCCGGATCTCCGCGTCCTTCAGGAGGCGGCATTGGTTTTCCACATGGGGAGATGCTAACTTGCATGTGGAAAAGCAATCTGGTTTGGATTTTGAAAGTGAGAACAGATTTCACTGCTCTGTCTTTCAAAGTCCAAACCAAGGGGCATATTATCAAGCAGGGCGATAAAAATGATCGCCGTTTTAATGGGCTTGATAATATGGCCTTGTGAATTCCAATAGAAACCCATGTTCTGGTTTGAACATGGGCTTCTTTTGGAAAGTGGTGCAAGGGTGTTGTAAATCTGGTTTGCATTTTGAAAGAGAGAGCAGGGTGCATCTGTAGGGTAAGTGCAGGTTAGTGTAGGAGTAACATTTCCTATTCTAACTCCAGGGGGGGCATGTGTAGGGTAAGTGCATGTTAGTGTAGGAGTAACAATTACTAATCTAACTCCAGGGGGGGTGCAACTGTATGGTATATGCTGGATAGTGTATGAGTAACAATTACTATTGCAAATCCAGGGGGTTGCATCTGTGGGGTATTTGCTGGATAGTGTATGAGTAACAATTACTATGAAAAAGAAAGGAGTTAAATATGAAGTAGACACGCACTTTCACAGTCAACCTGGATGAACAAAAAGTGACAAGAGATGATTTCTGACGTGATTAGCCTTGAGGGCCTGGTTAATCATTAAATGGGGTCTGGCAGATAAGTGCGTACTTATTCTGCAAGAAGCGTTTCGGGGTCTTGCAAAAGCAAGTCATCCTCAGTAATTTGCATCGCACTTTACATGTGAAGTAAGGAGCAGTAGACAGTGGTGTAACGTAAGTAATGTGATTGATCGCTAAAGCATCGATAATGTTAAGGTTGTGACTGAAAATGTTCCCATTAATTTTTTAAAGATTGTTGATAATACTTCATGTTGTAAACTTTATTTAATCAAACATGTGTGTGTTTTATTCCAAAGCGTTCTTTTGAAAAAAAACTTTTTTTATTGATATTATTTATTGTAAGCAACAGTTGCCTCCCCCTGCGTGTACTTGCAAGGTCATCTGATTTGCTTGTATGTTAGAAACAGAAACTTTCTACACCTCTTTTTCATTGGATGTGAAGCACTGTAAGAAGACATATTACCAACCAATCCCTTTCCTTGCGCAGATTTTCAAAAACATTTAATTGGCTGTTGTGTGGTTAACTCTACATTCCTGATCCTAATGTTGATTGGCTTGTTTTTTCTATGTGACGTTACGATACCCTCACCATATACGTAGCTCATTTTGTGATGCACTTTATTTTACAATGCTTTTCAAAAACTAGTTGTGGTAGAGTGTTTTTACTCTGCTTATGAGTTTGTTGACTGTAAAGGTATTTAAAAATATTATTCTATTTTCTATTGTATAATAATTGTGCTGACTTTTTTCCTTTAGCGTGGAGTACTTTGTCCTTTCATTAAATGTAGAATTCTTCAAAGAGTCCATGAAAGAAAAATGCATAAGTTTTCAAAATATTTGTATTGCGTTTTTTCTATCCATCACATGGGTGAAATGCAAAATCTTTTTTTCATTCATTGGTATCACGCATTGGACCTAATTTTTTTATTTTATCATACGCACTCATTTCTTAAGCTTATATTATATAAGTGTTGCCCCATCATCTTTATTTTAATGTTAGGGCTTTTTTTACTTTCAGATAAAGTAGAATTGAAGTGCTACAAACGCTCCCTCACTACTTGATCTTTTTTTTTTATGTACATTTCATGTCATTATTACATTTTACAATCATTTTTAAAAATTGAAAGCATTAACATTAACATTAACATTTGAAGACACAATTATATATCTTTTTTTAAAGTGCTTGCGAAGATAATCCTTCTGTTCTTCATGAGTAAAAATTGGTAAAAGCACTACTCAATATAAATACTTTTATCCCATTTTCACTGTAGAAGCTAAAGATTATTTTCCTTTATTGCAAAGTATTTCCTTTTTGCATTGATAGTGTATTTATAGTAAATTTTTCAATAATTAAGAAATGCATTCTGAAAAAAATATTATTTATTATTCTTTGAAATCCTCTGTTGGCGAATGGGAGGCAAGATGGCGGTCGTGCTCTAGACCGCAGTGCAGCACAGACGAAGGCTCCTAAAAGATGAGATGAAAGCAGAGAAATAACGCTAGCTAAATCCCCTTTCAATGGACATCACATTTGCTATGGGGGTTTGAAAATAATACGATACAACGTAATGAAAAAAAAATGCACCAGCATATCTACTCTATCAGTACCTACATCGGATTGTTGGTGCTTCGAACGCTTGTGAGCAGAGCCTACCCCTCATCAGACCTACTCCATATTAAAGAGTCTAAAAGCAAAGAAAGTGATTTGAGCACTCACCTGCACAGACGCGATCCTAGCGGACCTGATCAACACGGCAGTGGCTACAGCCTGAAAGACCCGATCATGGCACCTAAAACGGCGGCGGCGGCTCCTAAAACGAAACCAATGACAACCCCCGCATCGATGTCGGCGGCCGCCAAAGCCAGAGCGGCGAAGCTAGCCAAATCTGAAGAAACCCTCAGCACTGGCGCAGGGCCTGTGAAAGCTCCGCTGCCGGAACCCTTCAGCCAGAAGAAAAAAGGCGCTGTTTCCCGCAACACCGGCCCTACTGTAGCGGATCTATTTCGAGAGGCAGGGAAACCAGTTCCTGTTCCGGGGCATCGTCAGCAGAGTGAGCAGAGTGAGCCGGGTCCTGCAGTCACCATACAGCCTGGGAAAGTGCCGGGAGTTCAGCGGCAGCGTGAGCAAGCGCCAGCAGTGGTGGAGACAGAGAAAGAAGCTGCTTTCATCGGAGAGCAGGATACAGGTATATCAGAACAAAATCGGGAGGAGGCTGGTGCTGAGGGCAATGTAAAGATGGCCCCAGAGGTGAAAACTGACAATACTACAGAAACGCCTAAAAATAATGGTAAAACAAACATGACAGCAGAAAATCAAGACACCAATACCAGTGTAGATATGCCAACTGCTGAAAATATAATAACAGTCACAGCCAGCCCTACTGAGAACCTGAGCTTGAGATTTTCTGGGGGCTTAGTACAAGAACTGGGGGCAGTAAGCAAGGAGCCTCAAACTATAGGTTTCTTGGTAGAGGAAGGCTTGGCAAACATAGTGGATATTGAGGCAGAAAAAGATCCAAGTGATTTTTTTTCATTTTCCGAAAGGGGGGAGTGGTCGGATGATGAAGATGATATCTCTACTACTACTGATGAAAGCCCCAGCGAGCAGTCAGATGCCCCAAACTCCAAAGCTAAGACTGTTCTAAGAAAAAGAGCCAAAAGACAGGGCTCGAAAGATTTATTATGGGACCACTCAAATAACCCGCTCAACACTCCGCTTGAAACTCTTTCGAATGATCAATCGCAGATATCAACCTCAGCAGTAGGTATTATTCTACAGGCAATCGCGACACACCGAGAAGAAACACGGCAGGATGCACGTAAAAACCAAGCCGCCATGCGTAAAATGCAGGGGGTAGTGCGCAAACTGGCCAAAACCTGTAACTCTTTTGGAGATAGGCTTACAGAAGTAGAGACCCGAATTATGACTAATGAAACAGAACTAGCTACCCATCAGGGCCGCGTAGATTCCCATGAAGAGCAACTAACGGATATTAAATGGAAGCTAGAAGAATTTGAGAATCGGCAGCGAAGGAACAATCTACGAGTTTTAGGGGTTCCGGAAGGAGAGGAAGGGGGGGACGCCCGAGTGTTTGTTATTGATCTTTTGCGGGACACTCTTCCTGAATTAACTGGTTGGAACTGGGCAGCTGAGATCCAGAGAGCCCATCGAGTACCTCTCACGTTGAAACATGCACAGAAACCCGGGGGCTACCCTCGAGCCATTTTGGTTTATTTCGGAAACTTTTTGCTTCGCCAATTAGTGTTTGAGAAGGCCCGACCCGAGTCTAAAAGAATCAGGAATGAGGTGTCATATTTTGTCCGCCCGGATTTCTGCCACACTACAGTGGAAAGACGCTGGAGGCTCCGTCAACTTATCAAGCCATTTCAGGATATAAAGGCCCAAGCGTACCTCAACAATCCTGCTCGGTTAAAAGTGATTTGGGAAGGTCAATCCAAGTATTTTACGTCAGAAATAAAAGCCAAAGAATTTCTAGATGAAATTTCAGCCAAGCGTTAGCAAAAGAAAATTATCAGGATCTAACTGAACTATTGCTATTAGACTAGGCTGTAGGCAATATATGCAAAATACCGGACGGATTCACTGTTTAAAAATTGTCGGGGTATGGTAGATGCATATAGAATATTGTATAGTGATTGGGTGGTGGATTATAAATGGGACACTGTAGATCTAAATGGAACATAGAAGACTGGATTAGCTAGCGATTTATTTATTTATTTATTTTTCTTTTTTGATATATAGCTCGGCATTTATCTGAAATATTTTGACATGATAAAGGAGCCTGAGTCGCACGCTGCATGCTCATCACCACGGACTCTCACAGAGTCTGTTGTCTCACCCGGGTGGGAAGGGCAGAAGGGGGGAGGGATGGAGGGGTGGTTCTGAGGGAGGGGGGTGGAGGGAGAAATCTAAAAAAAAATATCAGCATCACTACTAAATTCACAGTTATATGTCTTAAATCAGCAGTAAGGATAGTTCAAAACTTATGGAATTTAACAGAAAACTATAGACAGATCAGTGTAAAAAAACTACTTGAAATGCTAGAGGATTACATAGAATATCTTCTAAAACTGCAATGGGGAAGCTAACGATATGCACATGGAACATAGCTGGTCTAAACGATAAAACTAAACGGGCTCGCTTAAATGAGATTATTAGACAAGGCTCTTTTGATATAGTCTGCCTACAAGAAACCCATCTTCCTTGGGATAAAAGAGACCTCTTAAAACTGTTTGGTTATAATCTATGCGTTTGTACATCTCAAACATCTAATACCCGTGGTGTAGCGATTATTACCAAAGCATATCTAGGCGAACCTACACGAAAGTTAGGAGATTCTCAAGGAAGGTGGGTTATAGCAACACTATCCTCAGGTTTAACCGTTTGTTCAATATATGCCTCGAATTATGACGATCCAGCAACTATCGAAAAATTAGAGATAGAGCTTGCATCATGGCCTAAAACACTTATAGTATGTGGTGACCTTAATATTTCCTTAGGGCCAGGATGCCATAGTTCTGGGCAAAATAACTATGCTGGTAGGAAACCTAAGGTATATAGAGCCATTAATCAGCTGATACACAGTCATGATCTGACAGATATATGGGACGCAAAGAAACATAACGATCCTGGCTACACTTACTTCTCATATCCACATAATAAATATGTAAGATTAGACTACTTTTTAGCAACACGAGACCTGACAAGCAAAGCTGAGATCAAAAAACTCCCAAAGATCCTATCAGATCATAACCCACTCGTTTTAACACTGGATATATCTAACTTTGTCAGACCGAGTACTAAATGGACTTTTGATAGGAAACTCCTAGTTAATTTAGAATATGTAAGTTTTATTAAAAAATGGGTAGGAGATTTTTTTGACATGAATCAGTATAGTGCTTCTAGATGTGCGGTATGGGATTGTTTTAAGGCAGCACTCAGAGGCGAAACTATAAGTTACGTTTCTCGTGTTAATAAAATGCGAGAAGCTAAAAACTTACAGTTAACCCGTGATTTAATTCAAGCTGAAGAAGAACATGTCTTAACGATATCCCAAGGTATAGATGGGAAACATATTCTACATCGGATAATTATTCTCAAAACTGAGATGAATAACTGGTTAACTAAGCGCTCTGCCGAGACATTTCAAGCACATCGAAACGATCTATATGAAAACGGGGAAAGAGTGGGGAAACAGTTGGCACTACGTACTCGTCAGAAAGCCTCTTATAACACAATATCCTGTATAAATATAAATAATACTCAATATACTGACCCTCATGAAATAATAGAAGGATTCCGGCAGTATTATCAAAACCTATACTCCGAGGATAACTCACAAAATGGGCCCGAAATAATTAATGCAGTAAATCAATTCATTGGAGACACAGATTCAATAAATATTCTTGACAATTTATCTAACCATAACCTTGAGAATCAGATTACTATCACTGAGCTTCAACTAGCACTGGCAGGTCTTGCTTCTGGAAAGGCAGCTGGTCCGGACAAAATTCCTTTGGAATTATACAAGATCTTAGGTCCAATTATACTGCCTTTTTTATTAGATCTTTTTACAGGCATACAAATAACGGGTACAACTCCAGACTCGTGGAAAGAGACAGACATAATAATATTTCACAAAAAAAACAAACCTGTCGAGAATCCATCTTCGTACCGACCTATTTCACTGATCAATTCAGATTCTAAACTCTATGCAAAAATTCTGGCTAACCGTCTCGGGGGGGTGATTGAACATCTGGTCTCCCCCTGGCAACACGGCTTCATCCCTGGCAAGGGCACAATTGATCATATCCGTAGAGCCATTGCATTATTTGATTTCGTGTCTGCAGAGGGGGGCCAAATGTCAATGATCCTCCTCGACGCCGAAAAGGCGTTCGACCGAGTATCATGGGAGTTTTTGTGGACTATTCTACGCTTAAAGAATTTCGGAGCTAATTTTATTAGATCTATTCAAGCTATGTATTACGAACCCAGAGCTAGGCTTCAGATTATGGGAAAGGAATCAAAGGTAATAAAGGTCTCTAGGGGAACAAGACAGGGATGTCCATGTTCACCCCTTCTCTTCGCTCTATACATTGATCCTTTAATCAATAAACTACTTCATAATACAATTATCAAACCAATTTCTATAGGTAACTTTGACACAAAAGTTTTAGCCTATGCCGATGATGTGGCAGTTGTAACACCGGATCCCGCGGAGGCGATCCAACAAATTGAAATAACTACCCAACAATTTGGCTCATTCTCAGGCTATTCACTTAATAAAGCCAAAACAATCATTATCTGTACTGAAAATACAAGCTACAATGACTGTAGGAGAGTAGATAGTGCTACATATCTAGGGATATGTTTAACACCGAAAGTTGTAAGGATTGTTAATCTGAACTTTGATCCGCTAATTAAAACGTTGGAAAAAGATCTTAAAAGAGTTGATAGTTTACGTTTATCAATCATCGGCAGGAGTAATTTTGTAAAAATGAATATTTTTCCTAAACTTTTATATTTATTTCGTGCAATACCTTTAATAGTAGAGGATACCACACTCAAATCTATAGATTCACTAATTTCATCTTTTATGTGGCAATACGGGAAAATTAGGAGGTCTATCAAATATCTATCATTACCCCAGCATAGAGGAGGTTTAGCCCTTCCTAATATATTACTATACTACTGGGCGGTCTTTCTTCAACAAATAGCTCCCATGCTCTATACAAAAGCGTCGGAGTCTAATATAATAGCACCAGTCATACCCTCTATATATGAATTGCTATTAGGGAACACGCACCAAGGCCTCTTATTAAAGCAGATAGAACCAAGCTATTTTAAAAAAATTAAATTTAAAATAATTGTTAGTTCTAGGAAAGTTTGGCTTAAAATATCGAAATTTTTATCAATCCCGAAACATAATAAATATATTCCACTTTGGGATTCCTTTCTTCTTCCCCGTTTAGTAAATGATGATATGGCCAAAAAATGGAATAAAGCAGGTATAAAAACGGTTTTGGATTTAGGCGAAAATATGGTAGATCTTCAATTCTCTTATATACAGAAGAGATATAATATTCCCAACAGCCACCAATTTAAATTTCATCAAATTAAAGCAATCATGAATGCTAAAATACCTGAGATCACATATGAATCAATTCCTATCCTAGATATTCTGACAATTAAAAATATAAAAATAGGGAAAATATATGAGTTACTTCTAGAAAAAATAGATGATGATATAGAATATACTGAAACATCATGGGCTACTAGGCTTAACGATCCAAATGTAGATATTGATTATAGTTTGTTATTATTATCCAAGATAATTATGTCTTCAAATTTAAAAGCTCAGTCATATAAAACGATTTTTAATCTATATTTTACCCCAGCAAAATTATTTAAATGGGGTAAAAGAACGGATGATCTTTGTCCAAGATGCGCACAGGGTCCTGCGGATCTAATTCACATGTTCTACGGATGTCGGGTGCTAACCCCACTTAAAAATGATCTGAATAAATTCTGGGAAGAATTATTTGGACATCCGATCCCGGTATCAGCTATGCTTTATATGTTGGGCTATGATAACTCACTTGGACTGAATAGATCCCAGGAGTCATGTTTATGTATTGGGGTAACTGTTTATAAGATTCTATTAGCGGCTAGCTGGAAGGATGCAGATTCTCCTACATTCCAAATGTGGCTGGCAAGGTTTTTGGCCACATATAATCATGAAACTGCAACATATTCATCTAAAGGGATGCGATCTCGAATGCGGGGCCAGAAAATATGGGAACCAGTCGAGAGATGGATGCATGGGGTTAAGGATCAAACCGCTTAATTAGTAGCTATATTGTTTAATACTAAATATATTTAACTTAGCAAAATAAGCAGGTAAAAACTATTATGTTCAAGTAGTATTGTACGCCTTTTGTTGATTCCTCTAAGCTTTTAGTACTTTATCTTCCCGTCTCTGGAATTTATATTCATTTTCTATATTGTATATATTTCAGCTGCTTATATGGATAATAATGTTATAATATTTCTCACTGTGAATATGTGATGCTGTTCAATAAATATATAAAAAAAAAAAAAAAGAAATCCTCTGTTGGCAGTCATCCAACTGCACTTGAAGAATCATAAAGTTGAATGTAAGTTAAAATATACATTAAAAATATGATCCTTCTGTGGAAATGAAAGATAAACTCAAGATGATACCATCGTTCCTAATCATTACCTTGCACTTAATAATTCCCTAATTAACCTATATTTCTTGTAATGGTTCTTTCGTCGACTTGTTATTATATTCCATTTCAACTTAAACATAGTACATTTTATAATCATTTAAATATTTGTGCTTTCTTTTTTAAAAACATCAAACCTATACCCAT